>NW_006403711.1:1936-3538 GCF_000299155.1 Elephantulus edwardii
AGACAGTGTCAGAGACGAGAGCCACAGATAGGTAAGGGAGTAGAGAGGAAGCTCCCACTCACTTGCTTTAAGTGTGGATTTGAAGGACACATGGCAAAGGGCAGCCCACATCAGGTCCTCGTAGCTGACAGGACTGACAAACCCCAGCTCCCAGCTGGAACAAAGGAGGAGGCTTCAATTATTTAGATCCTCCCAGAAGAGCTGTGGGTGAGCATTAACATTACTGGTAAGATAATTAGTTTTCTCCTGGACACAAGAGCCTACTATTTGGTCCTAAAAGCCTTCTGAGGTCCCAACTCTTCTCACTATTTCGTAGTTGTTGGAATTAATGGAAAACCTCATAAGCAGTTTCTTACTTTACCACTGCCTTGCATGCGGAATTCTGAGTTGTAAAACAACTCAGTGGTAGTTGGAATTTGGTCCAGGACTTAGGAACAATAAATGACATAGTTGAGCCTCTATATCTTGTGGTTCCCAACTTTTATACTACAATAGACAAAGTGCTAGTCAATAAACCTTTTCTTTTAAGAACTACCTTCCCTCTGTAACTTGATTTGTGCCACTGCTAAAACTTCTACTTGGAATATTATTGCTTTTAATTTTTGACTTATGTACTATTAACTTGTTAGTTAAATTTGTGTCTTCTAGGCTGCAACAGTTCCATGATACATCTTCAAGGATATGAACATGTATGGTTAAGCACAATTGATAACAGTGGATCTAAATTCCAAAATCAATCTCCACAATAGTCTAAGTGTTTCCTATTGCCAAAGGGGCCCTTTAGAGTAGTGAGAGAAGATCTTCACCCTGAAACCTACAGCGTCCCTTTTCAGCAGGAAGTAGCTAAGAGAATACGTTGTCCCCTTTTCCTTATGAATCAGGGTGAAGTCTCTCTCAGGGAAGAGTGATAGGGAATGGCAAAGGACACACTGACAAAGGAGATTAATCAGAACTGGTTTTGAAAAGCACTGTGACAAGTGGACAATTAAAACAGACTTTCAAGGGAAAAAAAAAGAGGAACGAACTCCGGAGGTAGAGAAAATAGTGCAACAACGAGTGAATGGAAATCCAAAATCTCTGTAAATGTTTATTAAAATTAATAAAATTTCATCAAAAATTGCTAATAAAAAAAGAAACATAAATGTAGGCTATACACATGGATTTCACCTGATGGTATGCATAAGAATCAAATAGATTACATTTGTGGAAAGACTCACTGGAGGAGCTCAGTGAAAACCATGCCAAGTGCTGATTGTGGGACAGACCACCAACTACTCATATGGAAGTTCAAGCTGAAGTTGAGGAAAACTAAATCAAGTCTATGGGAACCAAAATTTGACCTTAAGTCTGTCCTACTCGAATTTCAAACCATCTCAGGAACAGGTTTGAGGCCTTGAACACCAATGAGGGTAGACCAAATGAGCTCTGGGAGGATATCAAGAAAATTGTCCATGAAGAATGCAAAAGATCATTACAAAGGCTAAAGAAGAAAGAAAAAAAAAGGCTAAAGAAGAAGAAAAGACCAAGATGGATGTCAGATGAGACTATGAATATTACATTAGAGTACAGAGAAGCCAAAGCTAAAGGAAGAAACCAAGAAAT
>NW_006403712.1:0-542 GCF_000299155.1 Elephantulus edwardii
CAAATACCTTATATAAGAAACATAAACGCAGGCTGTACACATGGATTTCACCTAATGGTGACTTGCAAAGACTTTTATTTTGCGATGGGTTAAAAAGACTCCTTCATCTTCTTGGTCATCGATGGGATGAGATTCATTTGGTCATCCGCACACTTGGTCACAGAGCTCTCTAGTTGCCGCTTCACCTGAAGTTCATTATTCCCTGCATCTATCGAGTATTTGGCTTTGTCATTGCAGTGCATGGTACACCAGGTCAGATGGTCCTAGAAATTATCCAACTCTCTGGTCACCAGGCTCTGGGCTTGAGTGAGGGGTACATGGCAGTGCTCAATGTACTGGTGCACCTGCTCCATGGAGGCCTGGTTGTCCTCACCACAGCTGACACTACACTGGAACATAATGCCCTGCATCTTCTAGGTGTTTTCTCTCTCCAGACTTCATGTGGAGTCAGTTGGTTTCTGTACTCAGAGCTGTTGCAGCTCTGCCATGACAAGCTCACAGTGCCAATGCTCATGGTTCTAATAATATTTTTCTTTTTAATT
>NW_006403712.1:2817-3600 GCF_000299155.1 Elephantulus edwardii
TAAGCATCTGTTCTCAGGTTTTTCACACTGAGATTTCAGTCTGAAGACACCCTAATATCTTAAAGAGTAGCCACTCAACCACCCTTTTATATTACCCATCTAGCTTGTTTATATAGGCAGAATGAATTATCTGTCCATTTTAGATGGCCAGATGTCCATGAAAAATCTTAGTACTACTTGCCTCATCTACTGGGGTTAATTCAATAGATAGTGGCCTCAGGAACAGTTAAAAGAGAATTACAACCCTAGTACACAAGTCTTACACATTTAACATTTGTATGTTGAAAGCAAAGTCATACAAGCGTTTTTTTAATGAAGTTTATAGTCCTTGGTTTTAGTCCTAGGTCCATGATCCACCTTGGGTTGGTTTTTGTATATGGAGTGAGGTGTGTGTCTTGCTTGAGTCTTCTGCAGATATTTTCCAATTTTGCCAACACCGTTTGTTAAAAAAGGCTGTTGTTTTCCCCACTTAACTAATTCCATCTCCTTGTCACAAATCAGTTGGCCGTAAGTAGATGGGCTGATTTCCAGGTTCTCAATTTTACTCCATTGATTTATGTGTCTGTCATTGTACCAGTACCATGCTATCTTAACCACCACGGCAGCGTAGTAGGATTGAAATCAGGGAGTGAGATCCCTTCTACCTTTTTTTCTATTTTTAAGGAGTGCTTTGCTTATTTAGGGCTTCTTTCCATTCCAAATGAAACTGGAGATTACGTTTTCTATCTCGTTGAAGAATGGGATTGGTGTTTGTATTGAGATTGCATGTAAATTGCCTTTGGT
>NW_006403713.1:0-1701 GCF_000299155.1 Elephantulus edwardii
GCTGGTCTAGTTTTCACTGCTGATATTGAAACTCTTCAATGATTTCTTCCACAGATGTAATTAATCTGATTCCTATACATCCATTCCGGTGAAATCCATGAGTATAGCCTGCATTTATATTTCTTATAAAAGGTATTTGCTATCAATTACTCATTGATTGTACAGAATTTTATCATTCTATCCCCAGACTCATTTCTGTCACCAAGTTCATATTTTTCAACTACTGATCCTTCTTCTTGGCTCCCAACTATTGCATTCCAGTCACCCATTATTATTAGTGTATCTTGGTTACATGTTCAGTTGATTTCTACTGCAACAGTTGGTAGAAATCATCTATTTCTTTCTCTTTGGCTCTAGTTGTTGGCACATAAATTTGAATGATAGTAGTATTAACAAGTAGACTCATCAACAACCCACTATATACAGATAACACAACCTTGCTTGCTGAAACTGAAGAAGACCTGAAGCACTTGCTGCACAAGGTCTATAATCTTCAATATGGATTGAAACTCAACATCAAGACGACAAAGATTCTTATCACTGGGACAATTGGCAGTGTAAGGATAGATAGAGAAGAAATTGAGGTTGTTAACAATTACCGCTTGCTTGGCTCCACAATCAACACTCATAACACCAGCAGTCAAGACAAGTTGCATTGGGAAAATCTGCTGTCAGGGACTTCTCCAGAGAGCTGAAAGGCAACAATGTCAGTCCAGAGTCTAAGGTACACCTAATTCAGGCCCCGGACTTTGCAATTACTTGCTATGGATCAGAAAGCTGGACAATGACTAAGGAGGACAGAAGAAGAATCAGTGCCATCTAATTGTGGTGCTGGAAAGGAGTCTTGAACATACAATATACTGCCAAGGAAACAAATAGGTCTGTCTTAGAGAGGATGAAACCAAGTTTCTCCTTGGAGGCTAGGATTTTGAAGCTCCATCTCACATACTTTGGGCACGTGGCCAGGAGAGATGGGTCCTTGGAGAAGGACATCATGCTCAGAAGTGTGGAGGGACAGTGCAGAGAGGAAGAGCCCAGATGATATGGATTGATACAGTAACTGGGGTGATGGGTGTTAGTGTGTCAGAATTAGTGAAACTGGCTCAGGACAGGAAAGGTTCAGAGCTGCTGTACATAGGGTTGCTATGGGTCACAGGCAACTCAACAGCACATAAAAACAACAACATCACAGGCAGGGAGAAGGAAGATCTTTCATCTGGTGTAAGTAACCTGGAACAGGTTAGCAGGCTGTAGGTACAGCCAAGGAGCAGGAAGGGTAGGAGAAAAAGTACTGATGACCATCTTGCATTGACTAAAACTTAGGGGATACTGTAACCCATAAATTATAGTATAGTATGTTGTTGCTGTCTTTGTGTACTCTCAAGTCAGAATTGCTTCATCTGTAGTTTTCAGAGGCAGTAAATCACACAGGACAGGACTGCTCATTGTTCTCCTGTGAAGCATCTATTGGATTCAAACTGTGTGCCTTTGGGATTGCAGAACAGCTTCTTAGCACTTGGCCACAAGAGCTCCTTTTAATACCGTATAGTGTAGTCTAGTACAATATAGTAAAGCATAGAGTTGTGTGCCTTTGAGTCAGAACCAATCTATATCTGACCCTCTAGTGAATTTTCAGGGGGAGTAAATTGCACAGGAGAAAACTGTCCATTCATTTCTCAAAGAGCACTTGAAGGATTGAAA
>NW_006403713.1:3030-3499 GCF_000299155.1 Elephantulus edwardii
CATTGATACACACTTTTTTGCAGAAACTGGCCTGCGTGGAGGTGGCTTGTGGGTCTCAGACACCCGAAAGTTGAGAGCTTCTTTGCACCCCGAAGACTGTGTCTAGGGGATTTGCTGCAGTCACCATGTCATGGTCCAGTTTTACAAATTGGTCTTTATTTTTACATCTTCAGAGTTTTAAGTGTTAAGATTGAACGATGAAAACTTCATCACTGTGTGAGCAAGTAGCTACTCCTAGGCAAATCTATCATAAAAATAACCAGTGTTTAAAACTCAACAGCTTTTTTATACAGTTGCCTTTGACTCATGGTGACCCCTTTCTGTCAGACTGGAATTGTAGGCCATAATGTGTTCAATGGCTCATTTTTCAAAAGTAGATCACAAGCCTTTCTAACAAAGTGCCTCTGGATGGACTCAAACTTTCAGCCTTCAATCAGCACCTAAGTGTTTAACTGTTTACACTACCCAC
>NW_006403714.1:0-512 GCF_000299155.1 Elephantulus edwardii
GGGTCAGAGATGCAGGGGTGTGTCCCGATTCAAGCCCATTCCCACCGTTCACTGTGTCTGCGCACAGCCCTTGGCCAGTCCCAACGTTCAGAGCTGGCGGGAGGGGAGGCACGAGCCGGGTCGGGGGGGAGCAATGCAGTACCTGAAGATGGGGGTCGTGGGTAAGAGATGCAAGGGTGTGTCCCGATTCAAGTCCACTCCCACCGTTCACTGCATCTGCGCCCAGCCCTAGGCCAGCCCCAACGTTCAGAGCTGGCGGGGGTGGGGGGGCGTGAGCCGGGTCGGGCGGGAGCAATGTAGTACCTGAAGATGGGGATCGTGGGTCAGAGATGCAGGGGTGTGTCCTGATTCAAGTCCACTCCCACAGTTCACTGCATCTGCGCACAGCCCTTGGCCAGTCCCAACGTTAAGAGCTGGCGGGGTGGGGGGCGCGAGCCGGGTAGGGGGGAGCAATGCGGTACCTGAAGATGGGGATCGTGGGTCAGAGATGCAGGGGTGTGTCACGATTCAAG
>NW_006403714.1:2981-3488 GCF_000299155.1 Elephantulus edwardii
TCTGCGCACAGCCCTTGTCCAGTCCCAACTTTCAGGGCTGGCGGGAGGGGGGGGCGCGAGCCGGGTCATTGGGGAGCAATGTAGTACCTGAAGATGGGGTTCGTGGGTCAGAGATGCAGGGGTGTGTCCCGATTCAAGTCCACTCCCACCGTTCACTGCGTCTGCGCACAGCCCTTGGCCATTCCCAATGTTCAGAGCTGGCGGTGGCTGGGGGGGGTGCGAGCCGGGTCGGTGGGGGGGAGCAATGCAGTACCTGAAGATGGGGGTCGTGGGTCAGAGATGAAGGGGTGTGTCCCGATTCAAGTCCGCTCCCACCGTTCACTGCATCTGTGCACAGCCCTTGGCCAGTCCCAAAGTTCAGAGCTGGCGGAAGGGGGGGACGAGCTGGGTCGGGGGGGGAGCAATGCAGTATCTGAAGATGGGGGTCGTGGGTCAGAGATGCAGGGGTGTGTCCCGATTCAAGTCCACTCCCACCGTTCACTGCGTCTGCGCACAGCCCTTGGCCAG
>NW_006403715.1:0-2647 GCF_000299155.1 Elephantulus edwardii
TAACAGTGGGCTTGAGCACAGATGAGTTTGTGAAAATGTCACAGGATTGAGCAGGGTTTAGTCTGTAATATGGGGAAGGTGATTAATTGAGTCAACTCTACTCCAATTAACAACAATAATTGTTGGTTAGCCTTGGAGCGGCACTCAGGGTTAAACTTTACTGACAGTCAAGGTTAGTCTGAAGTCAACCCAGGTACCTCAGAACACAAGCTGAGCATTCTACTTCAGAAAGATTATAATCTCGAAAATTCTATAGAGGATTCTACTCTGTACACGTAAAGTTGTCATAAGTCAGAATAAATTTAATTTTAACCAATAAAAACAACTATTTTCTACCTTTCTTGAGTAGTATAGACTATTAAGTTCAATCCACCCAGAGATGTCTTGGAAAACAGGTCTAGAGATTTTGTCTAAAATGTAATGAGTATATGAAACACAAAGTGATGAATTATGTGAAACCCAATGTATATGATCTTTGTAAGCAAACCAATATAAAAATGTTGTCCTTGTGATTGTTATGTGCCATTGAGTCTCCTGTGATACATAGTGACCCTATGTACAACAGCTCTGAAACCTGTCCTATCCTGAGCAAGTTCCATTGATTCCGACACACCTCATCCCATTGCCCCAGATATTGTCAATCCATCTTATCCAGGCTCTTCCTCTCCTGCACTGTCCATCATCTGTTCTAAGTATGATGTCCTTCTCTGAAGACAGGTCCCTCCAGGCCACATGGCCAAAATATGTGAGGTAGAAGTTCAAAATCCTTGCTTCCAAGGAGAAATTTATTTGCATCCTCTCCAAGATAGATCTATTTGTCTCCAGGCAGTCCATGGCGTGTTCATACTCAATGCAGGTTATTGATGATTCTTCTTCCATTCCTGATGCCACTCCTTCTGTTAAAGGCTAGCCTCCTAAACGATCTGTTTTGCATATAGATTGAAAAGATATGGAGATATGATCGATTCAACTAAATATGGAAATTATAGAACAATATCATTGATACCACATTCAAACAAAATACTGATGTAGATCATTAAAAAATGGCTGGAGTAGTACACAGATAAGGAACTACCAAAAGTTCAAGCAAAAGATTTAGAAGAAGCCATGGGACCAAGGATATCATTGCTAATGTTACATGGATCCTGGCAGAGATGTTTATTTGTGCTTTATTGACTAAGCAAAGACATCTGACTGCGTGAATCATGACAAGTTGTGGCTGACACTGAGAAGAATGGGAATCCAAGAGCACTTGATTATGCTCATACAGAATCTATACTTTGATCAGGAGGCTATTGTGCAAACAGAGCAGGGGAACACTGCATGATTTGGAATTGGGAAGGAAGTATGCCAGGGTTGCAGTCTCACTCCGTATGTATTCAATATGTATGCTGAGTAAATTATCTGATAAGTTGGACTCTATTAGAAGAAGTGTGGCATCAGGATTCGAGGGAAACTCATCAATAACCTGCATTATGCAGATGACACAATATTACTTGCTGAAGTTGAGGAAGATTTGAAGCACTTGCTGCAGAAGATCAAGGAATGTAGCCTTTGGTATGGATAACATCTCAATTTAAAGAAGACAAAGATTCTTACTACTGGGCCAATAGGCAGAGTCACGATGAAGAGGAGATTGAAACTGTCAACAGCTTCATCTTGCTTGGATCCACAATTAAAACCCTTGGTCAGGAAATAAAGAGACATATTTCACTAGGAAAATCTGCAGTAAGGGACCTTTGCAAATTATTGAAGAGTAGTGATGTCAATTTTAGGACTAAGTTGTATCTGATTTAGGCCACAGTCTTTTCTATTACTAGCTATGCATCTGAGACTGGACAATGAATAAGGATGAAAGAAAAAGAATTGACACCTTTGAGCTGTGGTGTTGGAGAAGAGCACTGAACATCTCATGGATGGCTAAGAGAATGGATATATTATGTCTTGGAGATGGTGCATCTGAGTGTTCTTTGGAGGCAAGAATGAAGAGTCTTTTCCTCACATACTTTGGACATGTTTCTAGGAGGTGCTATTCCTTGGAGAAAGACATGATGTTGGGAAGGGTGAAGACCCTCCACCAGGTGGATTGTTACGGTGACTGCTGCAATGGACTTTTGTGTGTCAGGAAGTGAGGATGATGAAGGATAGAATAGGGTTAGACCTTGTTTGTTCATAGGGTCATTATGAGTCACACTCTACTCAATAGCACCTAACAACAAATCATTTTTGGATAATTAACACAGTCTTGCTTGTGTGTGATATTGGTGTTATTGTTCAATAATTTCTACACTCCATAGGGTTACTTTTTTTGTAGAATGGGAATAAATATAGATCTCTTTCAATCAGTTGGCCCGGTGGTTGTTCTTCAGATTTCTTGTTATAATCTAGTGAGTGTGTCCAGGGCAGCATCTGCTTGCAGATATATGTCAGATAGTATTGCATCAATTCCTGGGGGCTTGTTTTTGACAATTCTTCTCAAGCAGCTTTAACTTCCTCCTTCTTTACAATTGATTCTTAATCATATGTTGGTTCATGAAATACTGTGTCATCCAATTCTTTTTGTTAAAGTGACTCTGTGCACTCTTTCCATCTTCATTATATGCTTCCTGGATTATTTCATATCTTATGCATAGAATCTTTAAGTATT
>NW_006403715.1:2892-3457 GCF_000299155.1 Elephantulus edwardii
TAAGTGTTATATAAATGCTAGCTTATCTTTCTATATATCCAGCACCTAAATCAGGACGCTGAACATTTTTGTGTAAGTATTGGATATATAGCTGACCTACAAAATAAACATGGTCAGTAAGTTTTTCTTTCCCTTTAGATGAAAGGGGAAAGGAGTCAGAGTTACATGGGCTGCATGATTGAATTTGAATTTATAGTCTTAATAAAATACTAAAATAAATATAGTAAATAAGCCAAATGCAGAGAAACCTGAAGTATATGAAAGGAACCTAAAACAATAAACAACCCACATCCTTCACAAATAATCAACAAAGGGTACTAGAATTAAAAGATAAAATGATTGGAGATATGTCCAATGGGAAATTTTAATTTGGAATGATAACTTGATGACAACTTTGTCATGCATGCACTTGTAATTGAAATAATAATTACACTATGATTCATTTTAAGTTTATCAAGGTAACAAATAATTTTGCATAAAATCAACAATGAAAAAAATGAGGGGATAGTGGCTTTTCTAAAAACCATAATGTTTAATGAATTATTTTTATCCACAAAAAGAGAAA
>NW_006403716.1:0-450 GCF_000299155.1 Elephantulus edwardii
ACAACTTAAAAGAATGTTCCTCCAAAATATAATAACATGAGATCTGAAGACCACAGGCCCTCGGGCCCTCCAGGAGGTCTTTATGACACTAATAAAGAGGCTGAAATAAAAAAACAAAACACAAAAAAACCAAACAAAACCCAAACCTAACATTCCAGAATAAAATAATTTAAAAAAAAAAAAATGAAAAAACAAAACACTGTTGACACCAGGTCAGGAAATCAAAAGACAAATTGCATTGGTAAAGTGTGCTATTATGGACCTCCCTGAAGTACTGAAAATCAATGATGTCATTCTGGAGACTAAGGTGTACCTGATCCAGGCAATGATCTTTGAAATTACGTGCTATATCTACATCCATGAGCTGGACAATAACTAAAGACGACACAAGAAGGATTTATACCTTTGTGTTACGGTGCTGGAAAAGAGTATTGAACATACTGTGGACTG
>NW_006403716.1:2645-3662 GCF_000299155.1 Elephantulus edwardii
TTTTATTAAATCACAAAACTAGAAATTCAAATTACAATCATAAATTACTTAAAGAAATCATGTTACACACTAAAAATAACAAATCCTATAGTGTACAAATAATTGAGTGTTAAATGTTATATCTTATTTTTCAACTTATTAGATAGAAATATCCAATGATTAAGGACATATCAAGAAACATTAGAAATGCTTATGCTATTTCAATATACACATTGCTTAATGTAAAAAAATGAACCTTAGTAGATTGATCATTAAATGGAATCATTATAAAATACATAATCATCATTAACTTAAACATCTATTATGATTTAAACCAAATCCTGGTTAATTACACTTATCAACAAAACATTGTTAATATTATGTGCCATTTAGTCTCGTACAACTCATAGCGATCCTATGTACAACAGTCTTGAAGCTTGCCATGTCAGTCATACCGAATTCGACACGGCTACCCTCATTGCCCTAGTTATTAGATCAATCAATATCATCTAAGGTCCTCCTTTCCTGTGCTATCCCTCCACCCTTCTCAGAGTGATGTCCTTCTCCAAGGATTGATCCATCCTGGTCCTATGCTTAAAATATGTCAGATGGAAATTCAAAATCCCATCCTCTAAAAGAGAAACTTGGTTTCACCCTCTCCATGACAGGCCTATTCATTTCCTTGGTGGTTCATGGTACGTTCAAGACTCTTCCCTAGTACCATAACTGCAAGGCATCTATTGTTACTCAGTCATCCATAGGTAATGTCCAGCTTTCTGATGTATAGCAAGGAATTGGGAAGACCACGGCTTGAATCAGGCACACCTTAGTCTCTGTACTAACATCATTACTTTTCAATACTCTGGAACAGTCCCTGACAAGAAATTTTACCAATGCAATTCATTTTATTATTATTAATTCATTTTATTCCCTGACTCTTGATGCCAAGAGAATTGATTATGCAGTCAATCTCTACCTCTTCTCATCATGGTGCTATCAACAGTTCTAGTGTTGAGAATCTTTGTCTTCTTGATGTTG
>NW_006403717.1:0-878 GCF_000299155.1 Elephantulus edwardii
AGATAGATAGATAGATAGATAGATAGATAGATAGATAGATAGATAGATAGATAGTTATTGTTAGGCGCTGTTAACTATGGCTCATAGCCGCCTATGGACAATAGATCCACACCATACCTTATCCTGCACCATCCTCATGATTTCCACCCTGGCTGAGCCCATGCTATAGTCACTGCATCAACCTATCTTGTTGAAGGTGTTCCTGTCTTCCACTGACCCTCTTTCTCAGCATAATGTCTTTTTCGGAGGACCCTTGGCAGTGACAAAAAGCTTAAATGAGCATTGAAGTTTCATCACTCTTTCCTCTAAAGATCATCCTGGTTGTATTTCCCCTGCTATAGATCTGTTTGTTCTTTTGATGGTCCATGGAGTACTTGATACTATTCCCTAGTATAGTTCAAAAATGTCAATTCTTCTTTAGCCTTCACACTAATGTGAAACCTACACTTGGACCAGGAGGCAACTGTCAGAACAGAACAGGGAAACACTGAATGGTTCAAAATTGGGAAAGGTGTACTCCAGGGGTATGTTCTATCTCCATACCTTTTCAACATATATGCAGAACAGATTATCCTGGAGGCTGGGCTGTATGAAGAGAAGTGTGGCGTCAGAACTGAAGGAAGATTCATCAACAATCTGCGTTACGCAGATGACACAACCCTGCTTGCTGAAACTGAAGAGGATCTGAAGTGCTTGCTGCAGAAGATCAAGGATTGCAGCCTTCAATATGGATTGAGGCTCAATATCAAGAAAACAAAGATTCTCACCACTGGGCAGATTGGCAGCATCAGGATGGATGGTGAAGAGATTGAGACTGTTCACAGCTTTAGTTTGCTTGGCTCCACAGCCAACATTCTTGGCCCCAGCAGCCAGGAAAT
>NW_006403717.1:2803-3413 GCF_000299155.1 Elephantulus edwardii
CCCAAGGACAGTCCCATTCTACAACAGTGGCATCATGTAATATTTGTCCTTTTGTGACTGGGATATTTCACTCAGCATAATATTCTCCAGAGTAATGGTTGACTCTGTAGAACAATAGACCTTTTCAAAGTACTGAAGAGCAATGGTGTCATTCTGGAGACTAAGGTGTGCCTGATACAGGCCATGGTCTTTGGAGAAGGACTTCATGCTTGAGAGCATGGAAGGACAGCACAGAAGAGGAAAACCCTCTTTGAGGTGGGTTGATTCAGTGACTGGGGTAATTGAATAGGTGTGTCGGAGACAGATTGACACAGGATAGAGCAGGGTTTAGGGCTATTTTTATTGTACATAGTATCTTTATGAGTCGCAGGCCACTCGACAGTACGTAACAACAACAACAACAACAACAACAACTGTCAGATACATATGAGATAATTGAAACTGTCATGGCTTGATTCAGACACTTTTCAGCCTCTAAACAGACATCCTTAAAAACAATACAGATAACACTTTCAGTGATAAGATCTTTTTTTTCTATAATTATATTTTATTAATTTTCATAAACATTTACAGAGATTTTGGGTTTCCATTCATTCATTGTTGCACTATT
>NW_006403718.1:0-1347 GCF_000299155.1 Elephantulus edwardii
GTCGCTATGAGTCGGAAACGACTCGATGGCACATAACAACAACAACAACCATAACTTTTATAAACAAAGTTTCTTCAAGTGAGACATAAGAACAATATTCCTTAGGGAGTCTGATGACTCTCCCTTCCATTTTCTTTATATGGAAGTATAATCTCTTACATTTCCCCCTCACAGTTAGAAGTCTAAAGGATTGACATTGTCTTCATGGTCCTAAGTGAGTGTGATGATAAAATTATTCCTTCAGGAGAAGAGGAGAATCTATCTTTCTGTTTCATATGAAATGGGGGAAAGTAAGTTCGTTAGTCTATTGTTACTGTTGTTGTTATATGCCACTGTTGTGTTGGAGCTAACTCATAGCTGAATCTCCAAATCATTTTCAGAAACTGTCATTTGTACAGGAGGAGACTTCCCTTCTTTTTCCACAGAGAAACTGGTGGATATGAAGATGCCTTCCTTTAAGTTGACAGGGGGACTCCTTAACCACTAGGACACCAGATCTGCCTATATAGAAGTTAAAACAAAAATAATTAATAAATTTGAGGTAATATTGAGATTCATGGTTTCAGAATTGCTATCACTGAAATGATGAGTCACCAGCAATGCAGCAAGGCACTGACTCTACTGCTGGTCGATGGAGAAGTGAGAGAAGAGAGCAGCAGAAGGGCAATGGCTCCATGAATCGCAGAGGGCAGAGACCACTCAAGAAACCAGATCTGCTACAGGCAGGTCTACAGGAGGGAGTGTAGCAGTAGTAATAGCAATGTAAAGAAAGTCAAGTAGCAGCACAGGACAGAGCAACATCACAGAAGTGACTAGAGCCCTGAGCCCCCATATCTAGGTTTGACTAGGGGAAGAGAGGGGAGAGTGCTGACTAGACAAAGCAGGGCTGGGAAGGAGAAGTTTGAAAATGGATGCTAGAGGAAGTAAATGCTGGCAGAGCAGTGTGGGTGAAGGCAGAACCAAATTACAGGTGTCAAAGGTGAAGCAGAGTGTGGAGTCAACACTTAATTGGTTACTTTTGCAATGAGAAATGCAGCTTATCTGCTCTTCTGGGAAAAAAATGCTTGTCTAGCAGACATTACTCTAAGTTGAACATCTAAATTAAGGCAGACTAGGGAGAAAGATTGGCCATCCACTTTTGAAACAACAGACCTTAAAAATCCTATGCACAATGGAACACATTTAAATTAGACTAGGAGATATGGCCCCAGAGGCTAAGCCTTCATATTAGGCAGCACAAAGGAGGAGGAACAGTTGCAAACAGACACTAGTGATTAGAACATGGAATGTGAGAAGTATGAATGCAGGAAAATTGGATATTGTTAAGAGAGAAATGGAATGCATAAA
>NW_006403718.1:2635-3629 GCF_000299155.1 Elephantulus edwardii
GGCCCCAGGAATTTATAGAATACCAACAGATATTTTAAAAAAACAGATAAAGGTCTGGAAGTGCTCACCAGCCTATGCTAAGAAATCTGGAGGACAACCACCTGGCAACTCAGAAGAAATTTATATTTATTTCCATTCTCACCCCCCCTAAAAAAAAGAAGGTGATTCAACAGCATATGAAAATTATAAAATGATATCAGTGATATCTTATGCAAGCAAAATCCTTCTGAAAATTATCCAAAAGCAAATGGAACAGTACATAGACAGTTAACTGCAGGAAATACAAGCTGTGTTTAGAAGAGACCATGACACTGGGGACATCATCCAATATCAGATGGATCTTGATGGCAAGTAGAGAGTACTAGAGGATTGTCTACCTATGTTTCATTGGCTATGAAAATTTATTTGACTGCGTGGATCACAACAAATTGTGGTGAAATTTGTGAAGAATGGGAATCCTGATTGTGCTCATGCAAAACTACTTGGACCAGGAGTTAGTCATGAGCATGGAAACACTGTATGGTTTAAAATCAGAAAAGGAGTGTGTCAGGGATGTGTTATGTTTCTTTAACTTTTCAATCTGTATGTAGAAAAGATCATTCAAGAGGCTGGACTCTATGAAGAAGAATGTGACACTAAGAATGGAGAAATATTCATCAATAACATACATTATGCGGATAACACAATCTTACTTGCTGAAACTCAGGAGGGCCTGAAGTGTGGACTGCAGAAAGTCAAAGACTGTAGTTTGATTCTCACCACTCAGCCAATTGGCACCATGGCAGATGGAGAAGAGATTGAGATTGTTAATAGCTTTAGGTTGCTTGGTTCCACAATCAACACTCTTGGCACCAGCAGTCAGGAAATCAAAGACTAATTGCATTAAGAACATCTGCTGTTAGAGACCATTTTAGAGTGCTTAAGAGTAAGATGTCAGTCTAGAGACTAAGGTGCACTTGATCCAGGCCATGCTCTTTACTATACACTACATACT
>NW_006403719.1:0-843 GCF_000299155.1 Elephantulus edwardii
TGTGAACAATTTCAATCTCTTCACCATCCATCCTAATGCTGCCAATTGTTCCAGTGGTAAGAATTTTTGTCTTCTTGGTATTGAGCCTCAATCCATACTGAAGGCTGCAGTCATTGACCCTCTGCAGCAAACACTTCAAGTCCTCCTCAGTATCAGCAAGAAGGGTTGTGTCATCTGCATAACGCAAATTGTTGATAGATCTTCCACCAATCCTGACACCACAATTCTCCTCATAGAGTCCAGCTTCCTGGATAATCTGTTCTGCATACAGGTTGAAAAGGTACGGAGACAGGACATATCCGTGGGGTACATCCTTCCCAATTTTGAACCATGTAGGGTTTCCTTGCTCTGTTCTGATGACTACCTCTTGGTCTAAGTATAGGTTTCACATCAGCACAATCAAGTGTTCTGGGATTCCCATTCTTCTCAGAGTCAGTCACAGTTTGTTATGATCCACACAGTCAAACGCTTTTGCATAATCAACGAAATGCAGATAGACATTCCTTTGATATTCCTTGCTTTCAGCTAATATCCGTCTAACATTAGCTACAATATCCCTACTATCATGACCCCTTCTACAGGATGTACTTTATAACTATGCAAAATATAGTCAAGTTGCCACAACAGAAAAATTTAAAAATTTGTGAACGTAAAAATATCATCATTTTTAAAAGTATGTATTACTATATTTGTAAAAATGAGTTTCTTTTTTTAATAAAATCTACTGTAATAAAGCAGGGATTTCCAGAGGACTGTCTGTGTTTCATTGATTATACAAAGGTGTTGGACAGTTTGGATCACAGAAAACTGTGGCTAACTCTGAGAAGAATGGGAATCTCAGAA
>NW_006403719.1:1798-2271 GCF_000299155.1 Elephantulus edwardii
AAAAAAAATGTTGTCTTTTATGTTTGTTTTTAATTTGCTTCCTAACTGTGTCAGTAAAATATGATACTACATTTTTTTGAAGCTTTGTCTAACATATTTTGGGCATGTTTCAAGGAGGGGCTGGTCCTTGGGGAGGGACGTCATGCTTGGGAGAGTGGAGGAACAGCAAAGGAGAGGAAGACCCTCAATGAGATGGATCGATTCAGTGATTGAGGTACTGGGAGTAGGTGTGTTGGACAGTGAGGTTGGCACAGTACAGAGCAGGGTTTAATGCTGGTGTACATAGAGTTGCTATGAATTGCAAACAACTCGATGGCACATAACAACAACAATAATAACAACATTTTTAAAAATATATTAAATTACTTCTAGCTAAACGTTATAAATTGTTCTTATTTATAAACTAGAAAGAGAATGTCCTCAGACTGTACCCTTTAATTTTCCTTTTATAACTGACCTGTAAAAAGTTCAAC
>NW_006403720.1:0-1119 GCF_000299155.1 Elephantulus edwardii
CTGGCCACATGCCCAAAGAATGTGAGATGGAGCTTCAACAACCTAGCCTTTATTTCACCCTTTCCAAGACAGACCTATTTGTTTTCTTAGCTGTCCATGGTATGTTCAAGACTCTTATCCAGCACCACAATTCAAAGACATCAATTCTTCTTCTGTCATCCTTAGTCACTGTCCAGCTCTCTGAAGCATAAAAAGTAATTGTGAAGACCATAGACCGCATTAGGTGCACCTTAGTCTCTAGACTGACATGGTTGCTTTTCAGCACTCTGGAGAGGTCCCTGAGAGCAGATTTTTCCAATGAAATTCATCTTTTGACTTCCTGACTGCTGGTGTTAAGAGTGTTGATTGTGGGACTGAGCAACTGTAATTGCTAATAACCTGAATCTCTTTTCCATCTATCATGGTGCTGCCAATAGTCTCAGTGGTGAGAATCTTTGCCTTCTTGATGTTGAGCTTCAATCCATGTTGATGACTACAGTTCTTCTTTTTTTCTTAATTTTTTTAATTTTAAATAAATTTTTATTATATACTGGTTTACTTACAAAGTTCATATACATTGTTTTTCACACCAGATCTTTCCCATTTCCTTTACCCATCCCTCCCTCTACCCATCAAATTACACCACCCTATGATTGCTCCCTGCCCATCTTACTCCATAGTCCCTCCTCTCCCTCCTTGGATACTCATATATGTTTTACTAGTTATTTTTTTATTTCTACAATAATGGTTTTATACAGTATTTGTCCTTATAGGACTTGGGCTAGTTCACTTAGCATAATGCTCTCCAGTCCTTCTCAAGTAATAATTTATAAAATCATTGCTCCTGAGTGCTGTGTAGTATTCCATCTTGTGAATGTACCACAATTCCTCAACCACTCTATTGTGGTTGGACATTTGGGCTGTTTTCATGTTCTTGCAATGGTGATGAATGCTGCTACAAACATTGGTGTACAAAACTCCATTTGTGTCTCAACTCTAATTTTCTTGGGGTAGATTCCAAGCAGTGGAATGCTAAAATTTGTACACCAATGTTCATAGCAGCATTATTCACCATTGAAGAACATGGAAACAGCCCAAATGTCCAACCACAAACAAATGGATTGAGAAATTATGGTACAT
>NW_006403720.1:2579-3672 GCF_000299155.1 Elephantulus edwardii
AAGTAATTGCAAATACCATGGCCTATATCAGCTGCAGTTTAGTCTCCAGACAGACATTGCTGTTCTTCAGTACTTTGGAGAGGTCTCTGATAATCCATTTTTTAAATTTCCTGGCTGCTGGTACCAAAAGTGTTGGTTGTAGAGCCAAGCAAACTGTAGCTGTAGACAATCTCAATCTCTTCACCATCTATCATGATATTGCCAATCAGCCCAGTGGTGAGAATCTTTGTTTTCTTGATGTCTTAAAAAATTATAAACTTGTGGATACACTTTATCTACCTCAACTAGAGTAGTAGTATAGCTGTAAGGCATTAGAAAAAGGTTAAAATGGTGAATTTAAAAGCCTTAAAAGTTTTAGTTGGTTGCTACAGAGCCATTTTCATCTTTCTCCTTGGCCACTAACTATTAAAGTCTAAACAAATCATAAACTTTAAGACTGATTGCTGATTTTAGTACAGACATAGTTAATTTTATTGTACTTTGCTTTATTCGGCTTTATAGATCTCAACTCCCATTGCCATCATGTTGGAAGTGACTCATACCTGAATCTACTGAGTTTCAAGGATTATAAATACCATGTAAGGAGATTGCCCATCTTTCTCCTGTGGAGCCACTGATTGATTCAAACCACCAGAAATGTATGAATTTATGTTGGTAGCACAATTCACTGTGGATTACACAACCTGATACTTTTTTTTAACAAATTGAAGTTCTATGACAACTTTGCACTGAACAAATCTATCATTGTCATTTTTTCTGACAGTATGTGTTAATTTCCTGACTCTATGTCAGATTTTTTGGAAATATTTCAAACTTCCTTATAATGTTATTACACACTTATTAGACTACAATACAATATAAATTTAACTTTTATATTCACAGAAAAACCAAAAGATAGGTCAACTTAAAAGAAATTTAACAAAGTTGCAGAAGATCTAAACTATACATACAACCAACTTGACCTTCGTGGATGTATTCAGGGTGCTGCACCCAAATAAAACTCAATTCACTTTATTCTCAAGTGTACATAGTACATTCTCCAGAACTGATCAAATATTAGGACACAAAGCAAGTCTCAACAAATTAAAAAAAA
>NW_006403721.1:0-3488 GCF_000299155.1 Elephantulus edwardii
GAGAAGGGTGCAACAATGAATGAATGGAATCCCAAAATCTCTGTAGATGCTCATTGAAATGAAAAATAAACAACCTAAATTTAAAAAAAAGGAGATAAAGATTAAAAACAAAGTTTTTTTAATAAAAATTTCATTTTATACTGGTTTACTTACAAAGTACTTCTAAGTTGTTTTCACAGTAGATATTTCCCCCTTTCCTTTACCAGCTCCTCCATCCACCTATTAAATTGTGAAACCCTGTGATTAACAAGTCCCCTCACCCCCACCCTGGCCCATCCTCCCCCTCTGCCTCCCCCTTACCCCTTTTTGATTCTCATATGCGTTCTATAATAATGATCTTATACAGTATTTGTCTTGATGGGACTGAGTAAGTTCACTTAGCATAATACTTTCCAGTCCCTCCCAAGTTAGGTAGTAATTTACAAAATCATTGCTCCTGCATGATGTATAGAATTACAACATGTGAATGTACCACAATTTCTCAATCCATTCGTTTGTGGTTGGACATGTGGGCTGTTTTCATGTTCTTGTGATGGTGAATAATTCCACTGTGAACATTGGTATACAAGGCTCTGTACCTCAGTTCTCATTTTCTCAGGATATATTCTAAGCAGTGGAATAGCTGAGTCATCTGGAATTTCTATGTTCAGCTTTTTTGAGGAAATGCCAAACTGCCTTTCAGAGTGGTTGTACCATTTTACAGTCCCACCAACAATGTATAAGAGTTCCTACCTCCCCACATCCTCTCTAATATTTATTACCTACTGTCCTGCTAAATTTTTCTACTGCTAGTGGGGTAAGATGGTATCTCATTGTGGTTTTGGTTTGCATCTCTCTTATTGCTAGTGATTTTGAACATTTCTTCATTTGTCTGTTGGCCATTTGAATGTCTTCCTCTATGAGAAGTCTTTCAATGCCTTGTGTTCATTGGATTATCAATCTTTTTCTTCTGGAGGCCCAGGAGTCTTCTGTAAACATTTAGCATGATGAGTCCTTTGTCTGAGATAGTATTGCCAAATGTTTGTTCCCAGGCAGCAGGTTTTGTTTGCATCCTGATTTGTGACAAGAAAATAAAACTTATCAGATGGGGAAATGACAACCCCTTTAACAAATGGTGCTGGCAAAACTGGACTGCTACCTGCAGAAAGCTGAAACAGGATACACATCTCACACCGTAAACAGAAATCCACCCAAGGTGGATCAGAGACCTGAGAGCAAAGCCCCAAACTATAAAGTTAATAAGAGACAAACTGGCATCAAGCTTAGAAGGGCTAGTTTATGGTATAAAGAGACTGCCAAATCCAGCCAGAAATGTATGATCTGAAGAGGATAAAATTGATGAATAGGACCTTCTAAAGATTCAATCTGTGTGCTCATCAAAACCTTTTTCTAACACAGTGAAAAGAAAATCCTTTAAAAATATGTTTATTCTGTCTTTGCAATTTCAATGTCTTAGGTCCAAAACTTTGAGCTCACTCTTGTCTCCTCTCCTATAACTCATATTTAATCTATCAGAAGTATTGTTGAACTTTCAAATCACCATGACTCTAACCACTTTTGTATATTTTCAAGTGCTATCATCCTATTTGAAACCATCATCACCTCTTGCCTGAACCATTGCAACTGTCTTTTATTTAGTCATCTTGTGTTCATTCCTGGGCCCCCAGAATTTATTCTTTATAGATGGGTGAAAGTAATGCTTTAAAACAGAAATTAGATCACAATACTCCCCTACTTAAAACTATCCATTGGTGTCCTGTCATCTTTAGAATAAAATCTGAAATTCTACCTGCCTATGAATTACTATATTAGTTAATCCCTGGAGACCTTTTTGATGTAACTCATAAATCATTGAACAGCAATCTCAGTGCTTTCCATACTTTCTTCTTAAATGTGCCAGCATCTTACACACTAAGAAATTTTAGCATGCACTTATCTCTGCCTGAAATGCTCTCCTCCAGATAGTCACAAATGTTACTATTTCCCATCATTCAAGTCTCTGCTCAAATGACACTTGCTTAGAGGACTTCTCTGGTTCTAGATGTAGCAGCTTCTCACTGTCAAGATTCTTTTTAAAATTCACTCTATCAGTTTGCCAGCACTTTTTCTTCACTACACCAAATTTTTCATTTTAAAAATATTGTTAATGTTGTTAGGTGCCATCATGTTGAGTATCATATCATATCATTATATCATATCATATCATCATATCATATCATATCATATCATATCATCAATCATATCATATCAATCCCATAAACAACAGACCTGAACTCCATCCTAGCCTGTGCCATCCTCATAATCTCTGACAGGCTAGATTGCTCCAGTCACTGTCAATCCACCTGATTGACAGTCTTCCTCTCATTTGCTCTCCCTCCACCTTTCCAAACATATTGTCCCTTTTCAAGGAATAGCCTCTCTTAGGAACATGCCCAAAATATGTGCCATGAAGCTTCATCATCTTTGCCTCCAAGGAGCACTCTGGCTGCACCTTCTCTAAAAGATATCTGTTTATAAGCTATATGAATGAAAGAAAATCTTACTCAAGATTGTTAAAAAATACCTGGAATAATACATCTATGGGAAACTTCCAGAAATTCACACAGTATTCAGAAGACATAGTAGATCAAGGAATATTTTTTATGTCAGATGGATCTTGGCTGTATGCAGAATATAACAGAAAGATATTATTTGTATTTCATTGACTATGAAAAGCATTTGGCTATGTGGTTAAAAAAAGTTTGGATAATATTGAGAAGAATGGGAGTTCTAAAACACTTAATTGTGCTCATGGAAAACCTATACATAGAATAAGAAGCAGTGGTCTGACCAGAGCAAGCGAACAGAGCATTGCACGGTTTAAAATAAGGAAAGGTATACATTAGATTTATTTCCTTTCCCCATATCTCTTCAATATGTATGCCAAGCAAATTATTTGAGAAGCTGGATTATATGAAGAAGAATGTGGCATCAAGATTGGAGGAAGAGTCATTAACAACCTTCATTATACAAATCATACAACAGATAATAAAACCTTGTTTGCAGAAACTGAAGATGACTTCAAGTACTTACTATAGAAGATCAAATACTACCACCTTCAATATGGCTCACCTATCAACATCAAGTAAACAAAATATCCTTAACACCGGACCAATAGGAAAAAGATTGAAGTTGTCACCTACTTCAGTTTACTTGGATTCAAAATCAACACCCATATTAGTATGAATCAAGAAATAAAAAGATGTCTTGCATTGAAAAAGCATTTTTTCAAGGACGTTTCCAAACTGTTGAAGAATAAGGATGTCAGAGTAAAGAGTAAGGTGCCCTGATCAAAGCCATGGCATCTTCAGTTACTTTTTATATATCTTAAGTTTGAACAGTACATAAGGATGACAGAGCAAGAATCAATGTTCTTCAGTTGTGTTGTTGGAGAAGAGTACTGAATGTCCCATGGACTACCAAAGGAACCAACAGATTCATTTTTTTTT
>NW_006403722.1:0-694 GCF_000299155.1 Elephantulus edwardii
ATCCCTGGCATACGCCCTTCCCAATTTTGAACCATGCAGTGTTCCCTTGCTCTGTTCTGACGACTGCCTCCTGGTCCAAGTATAGGTTTCGCATTGAGGGACCATCAACTTATGATCGTGTGAGAAAACCAACTTAAAAAAGGATGGTGAGAATGATGGTACAACTGGAAGAATGTAATCAATGTCACTGTAAAGTACATGTAGAAATATGTACAGTGGATTAGTTTAGGTTTTGCTACTTACAGTCTCAGTAACAAAATAAGATAAAAAAAAATTGGCATGGACATTGGATAAAGAGCAAGGGCTACATGAGGGTGGCCATATATGACCTCTAAAAACTCTACAAAGGAAAACTGTCCCCGTTAACAACATCCACAACACAAAAAAACCTTCCAGGATGTCAAACATATCACCCATGTTCCTGAACATTTTTCTACTCATCCTAACACCAATCTTGCTGCCATGCTGAGTTTGAAATCCACTGTGATATCTCAGAGCACACAGAATCATATTGTTATTGTTATGTGCCATCGAGTGGTTTGCGACTCATAGTGACCCTATGTACAACAGCCCTAAACCCTGCTCTATCCTGTGCTAATAGCACTGCCTCCGACACACCCATCCCGATTACCCCAGTCACTGAATCAATCCATCTCATAGAGGGTCTTCCCCTCCTGCGCTGTCCCTCCACCCT
>NW_006403722.1:2899-3596 GCF_000299155.1 Elephantulus edwardii
AAAAATATATATATAAATCTGACCCTGAAAGGCATACTACATTCTCTTGCTTCTTCTTTGCTGATGAGATTCTCAAATTCTGCTGCTGAATCTGCTCAATTTCAAAGGCTAGACTAGCCAGTCCCCCTGTGAGTAGACTGACATGCCCTGTTCACATATTACCAGCCATCCACATAGCAAAGTCAAAGTCAATGGCTAGAAAATCCACCTAGAACAATAATTCTTAACACTATAGATCTATACTTTGCTTTGTATTTCACAGTTCTTTAAGGAGTGAAAAGAGAGTGTTTGTGGGCTCAGGAGTTTTATAAAGCTCATTAAATAATTTAAGAAATATTACCTGAAACCAAGGAATACAAAAAAGAAATGTTGTGTATTCTTCTAGTGGAGCCTTCAGCTTGTCAGGATATTTTTAAACTCTACTGGGGCAGAAATCAACTTGTAGAAATTTGTCCAGTAGAAATCAAACAATTTCTGTTCAGTAGACGAGAAACTCTAAAGAGTATTGTGTATATAGCTCTGTTATTATACACATGACCAATTTTAAATCTAAGAGAGAAATCAATTACTTTTCCTACATAACCCTCACAGAACAAGGAGATACTACATGGTTCAAAATCAAGAAGGGGGTCTGTCAGGGATGTATTCTGTCTCCATACCTTTTCAATCTGTATGCACAACAGATCATCCAAGATGC
>NW_006403723.1:0-1105 GCF_000299155.1 Elephantulus edwardii
GAAGGGTGCAACAATGAATGAATGGAATTCCAAAATCTCTGTAGATGTTCATTGAAATGAAAAATAAACAAACTAAATTAAAAAAAAAAGTTGATCCAATAGGATGTAAAAAAAAATAGTGTCTATAGAAATATGTATAGTAAATAAGAAAATTCTCAAATGAATGTCTTATACTAGAAAAAAGAGAAAATGAGAGAAAAACAAGCACAAGTGAGGAAATAAATAAGAGCAAAAATTAATAACATGAAATAAAAAATATTTAGAGAAAAATTAATGAAACCCCAATCTGGTTCTTAGACAACGTAAAAATATTTATAAACTTCTAACAAAACTGGTCAAAATAGAGAAGACAATTATCCATGCCAGAAATAAATAGGTGACATCACTAGATAACCCATAGATAGTATTATATTGTGAACGAATTTATGCTCAGTAATTTGACAACTCAAAATTGAGATTTTTTTGAGAGATACAAACTGACAAAGTTCATTCAAGCAGAAATAATAAACTAGATTAGTTCTTTACGTATTAAGGAAATAACTAAAAACTTTCCAGCAAAGAATATTTCTCGGCCGGATGGCTTTATTGACAATTTTCACCAAACACTAATGGAAGGGAGCTTTAGTGGTGTAGTCCATAGAGAATTGAGCTGCTAATCCAAAAATGGTCTCTCTGGTTGTTTGAATCCTTTAAGTGGCTCTGTGGGAGAAATATGGGGAATCCCTGCATTTTAAGCCTCTTGAAAACCCCCTGAGGGATCAGGTATGAGTTAGTTCTGACTCCATGTCAATGAGAGAGAAAGAATAGAAGAAAAAATATTAATAACAACTCTTCAGGAAAATAGAAGAAGTGGAAATAGTTCCCATATTATTTTATAAGTTGTTGTTATGTGCCATCGAGTCGCTTGTGACTCATAGCGACCCTGTGTACAAGAGCTCTAAATGCTGTTCTATCCTGTGCCAACCTAGCCATCTCAAACGCACTTATTCCCACCACTCCAGTCACAGAATCAATCCATCTCATCGAAGGTTTTCCTCTCCTTTGCCGCCCTCCACTCTGCCAAACACAATGTCCTTCTCCACGGACCAGTCCCTCCTTGCAACAT
>NW_006403723.1:2890-3541 GCF_000299155.1 Elephantulus edwardii
ATATCAGTGTCACAGTGTTCAGCTTCACAGCAACCACGAGTTACCTCTGTACAGCAAGTGGACAGACTAGGACTATACGACCTAGAAGAATGTTTCACCAAAAACAATTAAATAGATAACAACATTAGACAAAAACATTATAGAGGAAGAATAATGGGTAATAGTCCTTATGAATAGAAAAAATGCTAAGAAATTAAATCTAGCAGTACATAAAAAATGATTTTAATGTTGTTTATTGCCTTTGAGTCGAGCACAACTCATAATGACCTTATGAACAAAAGGCCTGAAGCCCCCCTAAAACTGTAGACACTTATCAAAATTCATAGAGTTTCTGGAGGCATATTATTTAGGAAGTGGATTATGAGCAAGGGAAATTAATCCCAGGAATGCAAGATAGATTCAATATTTTTTAAAAAATCCAATCCATGTAAATTGGATTCCAACAAACTAAATAATTAAAACAAATCTTTGTAATAAAGAAAATAATTGACAAAATCCAGCACAGATTCGTTGTTAAAACCTCTCAGCAAATTATAATAGGGAATTTCCTCAAGTTGATTAAGAACATCTTGGGGGGGGGGAATCAACCACTAACATCAGTTGTTATTGCTGTTAGATGTCATCGACTTGAATATGCACAGGCAACTCTAT
>NW_006403724.1:0-520 GCF_000299155.1 Elephantulus edwardii
TACACAAGAGCAAAGCAAGATGTCACTCACAAAGGGTGACACAGTATCAGTGGATTCCCTGAAGCCAGAAAGTCTGATGGAACTTTCTGACACAGGGTTTAAAAGAGGAGTGATTGAATATATCCAATGGATGAAAGACAAACTTGATTAATTACAGGATACTACAAGCAAAAACCAGGAGGAGCTAAAATAAAAAACAATGCAGAACATTGCAGAGAAAACAAATGAGGCATTAGTGACACTGGAAAAACAAGAATCCACTATTCAAAATATAAGGTCCAATGTTTTGGAGGCTATCAATATGATGGAGGGACATATGAGAACAGTTGATGAGATGGAACACAGAAGCAGTGAAATTGAAGACAACATTGTCACCACTGATCTGCTAGAGCAAAAAGCAGACTCGAAAAAGACGGAAAAAGAACAAAACCTAAGAATAATATGGGACACCATCAAGAGAAATAACATGTGCATCATTGGAATCCCAGAAAAGGAAGAAGCAAGTAAAGGCACTGAAAAA
>NW_006403724.1:918-1561 GCF_000299155.1 Elephantulus edwardii
ACAAAATCCATCAATATGTTGTCTACAAGAGACACACCTGAAATATGAGGCTAAAGGCAGGCTAAAAATAAAAGGGTGGGCAAAAATAAACCAAGCAAATGACAACCAGAAAAAAGCAGGAATCACCATATTAATCTCTGATAAAATAAATATCAATATAAAAGCCATCACAAAGGACAAGGAAGGTCACTACATAATGCTGAAAGGGTAAATAGAACAAGAGGACATAACAATAATAAATATCTATGCACCAAATGAAAGACCAGCAAAATACATGAAAGAAACATTAACAAAACTAAAAAATGAAATAGACAACACTACTATAGTGCTGGGGGACTTCGATACACCCGTCTCAAGGAAAGATAGAACTACCAGAAAAAAACTCAACAGAGATACTCAAGAATTAAACCACACAATAAGCCAACTTGACCTCATAAATATTTATAGACTAATGCACCCCAAAAAAGCACAGTATACCTTCTTCTCTAATGTGCATGGAACATTCTCTAGAATAGACCACATTCTAGCTCACAAGGCAAGCATCAATGAATTAGAAAACATAGAAATAATACAAACCATCTTGTCAGACCATAATACTATAAAATTAGAAATTAATAATAGGATGATAAAGGAGGAAAAAAAA
>NW_006403724.1:3161-3740 GCF_000299155.1 Elephantulus edwardii
CACAGTGGACCAATTTACCAAAGTAGCAGGATACAAGATCAACATACCAAAATCAGTTGGATTTCTCTACAGTGACAAAGAAAATACAGAGCCAGAACTAAGAAAAACAATACCTTTCACAATAGCTAATCACAAGATTAAATACTTGGGAATAAATTTATCCAGAAGCACAAAGGATCTATTCAAAGAAATTTACAAAACATTACTACAAGAAACAAAACGAGATCTTGAGAAGTTGAAGAATATTCCTTGCTCATGGATAGGAAGACTCAATGTTGTGAAAATGGCAATACTACCAAAGGCAATTTACACATTTAATGAAATCCCAATACAAACACCAATCCCATTCTTCAACGATATGGAAAAGGCAATCTCCAGTTTCGTTCGGAATGGAATGAAGGCCTGAGTGAGCAAAGCACTCCTTAAGAATAGAATAATGGTATGAGGTATCTCACTCCCTGATTTCAAATCCTACTACACTGCTGTAGTAGTAAAGACAGCATGGTACTGGTACAATAACAGACACATAGATCAATGGAATCGAATTGAGAATCCAGAGATCAACCCATCTATCTATGG
>NW_006403725.1:0-470 GCF_000299155.1 Elephantulus edwardii
ACTGGTAAGTATATTCATTTTCTCCTGGACACAGAGCCTACTATTTGGTCCTAAAAGCCTTCTGAGGTCCCAACTCTTCTCACTATTTCTTAGTTCTTGGAATTGATGGAAAATCTCATAAGCAGTTCCTTACGTCACCTCCGCCTTGCGTGCAGACTTTGGAGCTGTAAAACAACCCAGTGGTAGATGGAATTTGCTCCAGGACTTAAGAACAATAAATGACATAATTGAGCCTCTACATCTTGTGGTTCCTCACCTTTATACTATAACAGACAAAGTGCGAGTCAATAGGCCTTTTATTTTAAGAATTACCTTGCCTCTGTAACTTGATTTGTGCCACTATTAAAGCCTCTACTTGGAATATTATTGCTTTTTCATTTTTGACTCATATACTTTTAACAACTTGTCAGTTAAATTTGTGTCTTCTAAGCTGCAACACTTCCATGATACATCTTCAAGGATATGAACAT
>NW_006403725.1:2687-3632 GCF_000299155.1 Elephantulus edwardii
TTATTATCATTATTATTATTTTAAAAACCAATGAAATCAAAGAAAGAAATCTAAGTTATACTGAAGGCACTGGCAAAAAAGTAAATCTCCCGGAATTGAAGGACTATTAAATGAGGCATTTCGGCAGAAGCAACCCTGGATGTTCTCACCTATCTATGCTAAGAAATTCTGAAGATAGCTACCTAGCCAACTGATTGAAGATTCATATTTTTGCACTTTCCAAAAAAGGAAGGTCATTTACAGAATGTAGACTTTTAAAAACAATGCCAATAATATCACAAACAAGTAAAATCTTTCTGAACAGTATTAAAAAATGACTGGAGCAAATACATCCACAGGAAACTAGCAGATAATGAATGAGCTACGGAATGAGGGCTATCATTGATAAAATCAGACAAATCTTACCTGAAAGCAGCGAACACCAGAAAGAACTTTACTTGTGTTTTATTGACTATTCAAAGATGGTGTGGATCATAATAAATTATGGATAACATTAAGAAGTACAGGAATCCAAAAACACATAATAGAGTTTATGTGACGAACACTCAAAAAGAACAAGAGAATAATAAATGGTTTAAAACAAGAAGTGTTTATCAAAGTTGTATCCTTTCCCCATATCTATTCAGTACGTATGCTGAGCAAATAGTCTAAGAAGTTAGACAATATGAAGAAGAATACAACATCAAGATTAGAAGGAAGACTCATAGGTAATCTTTATGTTGCCAATAACTTGCTTTTTCAAAGCGAAGAGGACTTGAAAAATTTATTCAAGAAGATCAAAGATTACAGCCTTTAGTACAGACTGTACCTTAAGACAAAGGAAACAAATTCTCACAACTGATCGAAGAGATAATATCATGATAAATGGAGAAATGATTTAAGTTGACAAGGATTTAATTTTATTTGTATCGACATTTAACACTCATGGTAGTTGTTGTTGTTGTT
>NW_006403726.1:0-3573 GCF_000299155.1 Elephantulus edwardii
CTCAAAAGCATCCACTCTCCTTCTATCCTCCCTAGTCATTGTCCAACTCTCTGATGCATAACAAGCGATTGCAAATACCATGGCCTGTATCAGGCACACCTTAGTCTCCAGAAAAAAAAAAAGACCTATGTGTTTACCATTTCCAATTATCCTTCTTTCTTATCCCGCCTGTTATCTGAACTTTATCAGTGAGTAGCTGCAGCCTTTTGGTAATTTAATGGGTCTCTGGTGGTCTAGGGGAGCTCTGGTAGCTTATTGGTAAGGAGTTACACTGTCAACCTAAAGGCATACAAGTCAAATCCACCAGCAGCTCTGTGTGAGAAAGAGGGGCACTTTCCTCCAGTGCATTTTATTGCCTCTGAAAATCTGCTGGAGGATCACCTACTGGTCAGTTTTGACTCAACAGTATACAACAATTGATTTAGTAGGTAAGGAGTTGCCCTGTCAATCCAAAGGCATACAGGTCAAATCTACCACCTGCTTCACAGGAGAAAGATGGGCATTCTCCTCCTGTGTGATTTATAGTCTCTGAAAGCTCACTGGAGGGTTAGCTGTGAGTTGGCTCTGCCTTGATGGTAATGGGTTGTGTTCGTTTCTGGTAATGTTGTCAATAGAGCGTTCCACAGCTCATCTAAAGGTGGCCGCTCTCTGGAAGTTCAAGTCCACTAGTGGCTGTGAAGGAGAAAGAAGGCAATGTCCTCCTGTGTGGTTTACTGCCATCTCTGATCTGGTTACAGCTCTCCGGCCTGAGTTGAGTTGCTCATTTATGGCTGGTTGGTTGTAGAGAATGCTTACATGCGTAGGGATTGACGGGGATTATTAATCATTTTATAGGCCTCTCTTTTGTTTAGCTAAAAGTTGATGTTTTCTGGGTTTGGTGTTTTGTTGTTGTTTTTTTAAAAGATATTGTTATTAGGTTTCTGGTGAGTTTACACAGCATATCCAGTATCCATTCAATAGTTTCTGCACACATTGTCTGGTAACATTAGTTATATTTTTCACAGTTTGTGAACATTCTGATTATTTCCTCTCTGGAAGTTGGATTTCCAGGAATCAGATTTGCCTCCCTCTACCATCTCCTTTTCCTTTTCTTTTTTTTTAACTTAACTGTTGCCCTTTTGGTTTCACATAGATGATTTTTTAAAAAAAGGAACATAGTACTCAGTGGAGGGAGCTCTGGTGGCCTAGTGGTAAGGAGTTGTGCTGCCAAACTAAAGACAGGCAGTTCAAGTCCAGCAGCTGCTCAACACAAGGATGATGGACAGTCTCCTCCTGTGTGATTTACAGCCTCTGACAACCAACCCACAGAGTTGGTTCGAGCTTGACAGCACACAACAGAAAGTACTCAGAGGTGACTTTATTTTGTGAGCCAATCTGTTATAGAGCTAAAATGTATCTCAGATCAATTTCTATTCAGAGTTTAAAGACTATATCAGGGTATTATTCTCAAGGAGTCCTAATAACTGGTCCAGTAATTCTGAGATTTTTTTAAAGAATTTGAACTTCTGCATTTTTCTCCTATTCTGTCTGGATCCATCTTCTTGGGGCCCGACTAGAATGAGCAGCATTGGTGGACAAGGGATCATCTAGGCTTTTTGATCTCAGGGTTGTTGTTGTATTGTTGTTATTGTTAGGTGCCGTCAAATCACCTGCAACTGATTAGCAACCTTATCTATGTACAGAAGCTCTGAAGCCGACCCTGTCCTGAGCCAGTCTCACTCACTCCAACACACCTACTCCCACTGCCCCAGCTACTGTGTTAATCCATCTCCTGGGTCTTCCCCTCCTGCACTATCCCTCCACCCTTCCATGCATGATGTCCTTTTCAGGGTAGATGATGCAATAGTTCACATAGATAGTCTTAAACTAGTTTCTTCTCTGTATCTTGAGTTTTCTTCTCTCTCTTTTTTTTTTTATTCCAGATGAGTAGAGGCTTAACAGTTGGATCCTAGATATATCTCTCAAGCTTTTAAAAACTCAGAAACTGTACAATGGACTAGGATGTAGAGGATAAACTTTATAAACCTTAATTTATAGAATTACTAAGTTGTACCACAAGACTAAGGACTCAAGCCTTCAAACACAGAAAAGCAATCCCATGAGGTATTTGGTTCTAAGTAGAATCTGTATTTTGTTATTTACATGAATATATGTGCACGCACACATGGTTACACCCACATATGTATTCTCATGTAAATACCTATACACACACATGCGTACTTCTCTCTCTCCTAACTATTGAATCAGAACTGAGTCACAGCTGAACCTCCAGTGGGTTTCCAGAGGCTATAAACTGATGGGAAGGAGAAGCTGGTGGATTTGATCCACATGCCTTTGGCTTGGCAGCATGTCTCCTTACCCACTTATGCATGCTTAGAACATACAAATTCATACATACAAAGGTGTATATGCCACAGCGATTACTTATAGTGAAGATGGTTTTTTCCTTGTCTGCCTCTTAGTGACATCTGTTCCCTTTGAGTGCACACACGTAACCTGTATTCAGTGTTTCCCATCATCAAAAATAACAAGCTTTGCTCTGTTACATGGGGTGGGAATGAGTTGTATTCAAGTCAGTGGCACACATTTTATACAATAACTGCTGTGTAAAATACAATTTTGTAAAATGTATACAAATGAATTCATTTCTTTTATCAGGATCCTGTGAGACAGAGGTTAAAGGTGTCCCAAATGCCCTGCTTTCCCTAACCTCTGTACCACTCCATCATTTCTACACTTGATCTTAGCCAAAAGGCCGAGAAGCGATAACCACTCCATCATTTCTAACAGCAACTGTTGCCTTCCTCCACAATATTAGCCATCCTGTCTTTGGATTCAGAAATTTGCTGCAGCTTCTCACAAAATTCACAAATCATCTATAGTTAAAGGGCTTATCAGGGAAGTGACAAGGCACAACTTGGGATAAGGGTCAACTTGGAAAGAACAGGAGCAATTCAGTAGCAGTTCTCCCATCAGGACAGCTTCTCCTCCTCTCACTTCTTCATCTCGCCGTGTGATACTCTGCCCTGCTGGGGTCTTCTGCTGCTGAGCCTCCTGCAGACCTTCGTTGCCCTTTTTAGCTCCGTGGACTGGAATGTCCAGGTGCAGCCATCTTGCCCCAGGTCGCCTTGTTCCTGCTGTCTGTGTCACTGTTGCTCTTGCTTCTGCTCAGTTGCCATGTTTGTCTTCCATGTGACAGGTCTTCTGTCTCCTGCCTGTGTGTGTCTGTAAGCCTGTTGTTAGGTGCCCTCAACTCATAGCAGCCCTAAGGAGAGTAGATGCCATTGCTCAGTCCTGTGCCGCCTTCAGAGTCCCCACTGTCCATCAGCCTACCGCAGACATTATACAAATCTGTCTCTTTGAGGGTCTCCCTGTCTTTCGGTGACCTTTCCAAGCACGATGTTCCTGTAAAAGGACTAGAAAAACTGGATAAATTATGTTTACTGCATTGAAGCTGATGAGGGAGAGAATGGTTTAAAATGAATATATTTTAGGGCATTATGATTATCATAAGAGTCCAGAATGAGGGTTGCAGAGTGGAGTATACTTGGGGTGGGGGTGGGGATGTGTGGG
>NW_006403727.1:0-1107 GCF_000299155.1 Elephantulus edwardii
ATGACTCAGGGTGAAGTCTCTCTCAGGGAGGAGTGATAGGGAATGGCAAAGGACACACTGACAAAGAAGATTAATCAGAATTGGCTTTGACAAGCACTGTGGCATTTGGAGAAGAACAAACTGGGAGGAGGGTAGAGAGAATATGCAACAATGAATGAATGGAAACCCCAAATCTCTGTAAATGTTTATGAAAATGAATAAAATATAATTATAGAAAAAAGAAAAAAAAAGAAATAGAAAAAGAAAAAGAAGCTACACTGCAATCTTGTAGGCACATGGTTCGAGGCCACAAGCTACTCCACAGTAGAAGGATATCCTCCTGTGCAGTTAACTGCCCCTGAAAACCTGCCTGTGGGCCAACTATGGATTAGTTCCAACTCTACGGTATATAATAACATATACACACACACACACGTATATACTTGTGTTTATGTGCTGTTGTATCATAACTAACTCACAGCTAACTCTCTAGTAATTTTCACAAGGGAAGAGAAAGCTCATCGTTGTACTCTTGAGCAACTGCTGGATTTGAACCCAATACTTTTTGGTTGGCAGTGCACCTTCTTAGCAGTAGGCCATCAGAGCTTTTAGAAAATAATTGAATGAATGAATGAATAAATGAATAGATAGCTCAGTATTTATTTCTGAAAATCCATTGGAGAATTTTGTTTCAGTAGGATATATGTGTATGTCCATATATGCAGATATCTGTAAGTATATCTTCGTGTTCAGTGGTGTTGGTTATGTATTGTTGTCATGGGCTCCCTGGAGGCAACTATGGCTCGTAGCTACGAGTCAGCTGTAACTCAAAATGACCTTATGTACAGTGAATTGAAACTTTTCTCAATCTCTGTGTTGTCTTCACCTTCTCTGCTGTGTCATTCCGTCTTGTTGAAGCTCTTCCTCTCCTTCTTTGACCTTCTACCTTTCCAAGGATGATACTCCTTTCCAAGGGCTGGTCTGGTACTTCTTGTTAATAGGTCCAAAACACATAAGATGAAGCTTCACCATTCTTGCCTCCAAGCAATGCCTGGTCTGCACTTCTTCGAAGACAAGTCATTTGTTTCTTTTGTAGTCTACACGATAAGTTACACTCTTCTACACCAC
>NW_006403727.1:2597-3678 GCF_000299155.1 Elephantulus edwardii
TATTTGCTCGTTAGCACTATAAGGAAGTTCTTAGCAGCGTACCTACCAAGGTGGCACAGTTCTTAAATATTTGCTAATTGAAAAGTTATTAATTAGAACCCTAGTGACTATTTGGTAAAAGGATATGATAGTATATTTCCATAAAAATTACAGCCTCCTCTCAACTTCAAGTCAAAATACAAGGTGCATTCATTTGTATAAGGAGAGAAAAAATGGTTGCACAGACACATTTATGTAAAATGTGATATACAATCTGTCTAAGTGGATATTTATATTTATTCTTTTATTCTAAGAAAGGCCATGTTTTATCTTAGCACCAAGACTTGCGTAAACAATTCTTACCATGTTCTATGTATTTACCGTAATGTCTAAGAACTGGACTCCTGGAGAGCAATCACCGAGTATGACTGAAGTCACTGTGCAAGTAACTATACAATTTTAAATGTTTTTAATGAGAATTTCACTGCGAATATTATTCTCAGTCCTTTGTAACTATGCAAAGGCATTTGACTGTGTGGATCATAACAAACTGTGGCTGACTCTAAGAAGAATGGGAATCCCAGAACACTTGATCGTTCTAATACGAAACTTATATTGGACCAGGAGACATTCATCAGAACAGAGCAAGGGAACACTGCATGGTTCAAATTTGGGAAGGTCGTATGTCAGGGATGCATCCTATCTCTTTGCCTTTAAAACCTGTATGCAGAACAGATCATCCAGGAGGCTGGGCTCTATAAGGAGAAATGTGGGGTCAAGATTGGTGGAATATCTATCATCAATCTGCGTTATGCGGATGACACAACCCTGCTTGCTGAAACTGAGGAGGACCTGAAGCGCTTGCTGATGAGGGTCAGGGACTGCAGCCTCCAATATGGATTGAGGCTCAATGTCAAGAAGGCAAGGATTCTCACTACTGGACCAATTGGCAACATCAGCATGGATGGTGAAGAGATTGAGATTGTACACAGCTTTAGTTTGCTTGGATCCACAGTCAACAGTCTTGGCACCAGCAGCCAGGAAATTAAAAGGTGCATTGCCATGGGAAAGTCTGCTGTTAGGGACCTCTCCAAAGTACTGA
>NW_006403728.1:0-508 GCF_000299155.1 Elephantulus edwardii
TATGAAAAACTATACTCAAACAAATATGAAAATCTAGAGGAAATGGACAAATACTTAGAAATGCACAAACTACCTAAAATAAAAGAAACTGAAATTTAACATCTGAACAGACCCATAACAAAAGAAATTGAAAAAGTAATACAACAACTTCCAACCAAAAAAAAGCCCTGGACAGGATGGTTTTAAAAGTGAATTTTATCAAACATTCAGAGAAGAACTGTCACGAATTCTACATAAACTATTTCAGAAAACAGGAAAAGAGGGAATTCTCCCAGACTCATTTTATGAAACAAACACATCCTTGATACCAAAGCCAGGAAAGGACACCGCCAAAGTAGGAAACTATAGGTCAATATCTCTTATGAACATAGATGCAAAAGTCCTGAATAAAATATGGACCAATAGAATTCATTAACATATCAAAAATAATCCACCATGACCAAGTGGGATTCATAACAGGTATGTGAGGATGGTTCAATATAAGAAAAACAATTAATGTAATTCATCA
>NW_006403728.1:1988-3426 GCF_000299155.1 Elephantulus edwardii
GTAAAATGGTGCAACCACTGTGGAAAGCAGTGTGGCACTTTCTCAAAAAGTTGCATATAGAGATACCATTTGACCCAGTAATTCCAGTACTGGGAATATATACTAAAGAGTTCATAACTGCCATGCAAGCAGATATGCACACTCATGTTTATCGTGGATTTGTACACAATAGCAAGGAGTTGGAAACAACCTAAGTGCCCATCAACAAAAAAAATGGATAGAGAAGCTATGGCATATTCACACAATGGAGTACTACGCTGCATTGAAAAACAAGAAACTCATTTAATATTATTCAAATTGGGTGACCCTGGAGGACATTATGCTGAGTGAAATATCTCAGTCACAAAAGGACAAATATTGTATGGTGCCGCTAATGTAGAATGAGGCTGACATCAGGGTGGGGGTAAGACTGAGCAAAACTGGATAAATTATGTATACTGCATTGAAGCTGATGAGGGAGAGAACAGTTTAAAAGTAACATATTTTAGGCTATTATGATCCTCATAAGAGTTTAGAATGAGGGTTGCAGAATGGAGTGTACTCGGGGTCGGGCTTGGGGAGTGCGGGGGGGTTGTATACAAATAAAGGAGTTTTTCTTTTGCTTTTCAAGGAGAAGCGCTAACTAGGGGTGGGAGTGGGGTGGGCAGGGAGAAAAGTTCAACAATAAATGAATGGAAATGCAAAATCTCTGTAAATGTCCATTGAAATTAATAAAAAAATATAATTGAAAAAAAACGGAATAGAGAATATCTTCGTGGTTAATTCATCTTCCAACTTTATGTGCTTGCCTTGAAGAAAATATGTATATGTGTGCTATCATTTGTTTGAATTACAGTTTTCCAGATCACTTATGAATGAGTTTGTAATTAATTTAGGATATATAAAGACTCTATGAGTGACAATCTTCTATGAGTGAAATTGAAGACAAAATTGTCACCACTGATCTGCTAGAGCAAAATGCAGACTCAAAAAAGAAGGAAAAAGAAGAAAACCTAAGAATAATGTGGAACACCATCAAGAAAAATAACATGCACATCTTTGGAATCCCAGAAAAGGAAGAAGCAAGTAAAGGCACTTAAAAAGCTATGGAAGAATTACTAGAGGAAAACTTCCCAGTCATAATGAAGAATGAGAGAATATGTATTCAGGAAGCTCAGAGAACACCATGTAGATTCGACCCCAAAAGAAAAACATCAAGGCATATCATAGTTAAATTTGCCAGAAGCAAAGATAAGGAGAGAATCCTGAAAGCAGCAAGGAAGAAACAAGGAGTAACCTGCAAGGGAGGACAGATAAGATTAAGTGCCGATTTCTCAGCAGAAACCACGCAGGCAAGAAGAGAGTGGAAGGACATATATCAAACACTCAAAGAACACAACTATCAACCAAGAATACTGTAACCAGCAAAATTATCCATCAAATATGAAGGACAGATCAA
>NW_006403729.1:0-553 GCF_000299155.1 Elephantulus edwardii
AATAGCACATACACACTTCATCTGATTCTTTTGGCAATGAAGTAAGATGCCCATGAACTATGTCTTTCTGGACACAGTTGATAATTCTACCTCTTTGCTTCACCATGCTTAATAAATTGCCATAGTAACAACAATCAAGGGGAAAAAACCAAAACCAACCCAGTTACCGTCAAGCCAATCCAGAATCATGTTAAGCAGGTGTTTCAGAGTAGAACAATGCTCTGTGTTATCATCCAAGGACTCCTTTGCTTAATAGTTAACCAAAGACCCTAGAAAAAGCACAAAATTCAGTGGTTCATCATTCATTGCATCTGATTTATTTCTCCTATTGTTTTCTTGTCATAGTGACAAAATTAATGTTTAGATTTTATAATATTTGTATTGTTGTGATCATGTAATTGCCTATGATATTGGTAATGGAAATCCAGTAGTACATATTTATTACTTACCATGAGAGGAGATAGGAACTTTACAGACCATCTAGTCTATAGGTTTTCAATCCTAGCTATCTACACATTTAGAAATACAGTATGAGCCTTGAAATATAATCCAA
>NW_006403729.1:3083-3606 GCF_000299155.1 Elephantulus edwardii
CCAATATTTTATTCAGGATTTTTGCATCTATGTTCATAAGAGATATTGGTCTGTAGTTGTGAATTATGTTTTGTGTATGGTGTGAGGTGTGGGTCTTGCTTGAGTTTTCTGCAGATAGTTTTTCAATTTTGCCAATGAAATTTGTTAAAGAAGCTCTTATTCTCCACTTAACTGATTTCATCTCCTTGTCAAGAATCAGTTGACCATAGGTAGATGAGCTGATTTTAGGTTCTCAATTCTATTCCATTGACCTTTATGTCTGTCACTGTACCAGTACCATGCTGTCTTGACCACCATCACTGTGTAGTAGGATTTTAGATCAGTGAGTGAGATGCCTTCTACCTTATTTCTCTTTTTTAGATATACTTTGCTTACTCAGGGTTTTGTTCCATTCCAGAAGGAATTGGAAATTACCTTTTTCATCTGACTGGAGGATGGAATTGGTAGAGAAAATCTTGGAAGAATTCAAGAAGTCCTAATCCACAACATGAACAGTCTTCTAAGCATCTTGAAAAACCTACAA
>NW_006403730.1:0-527 GCF_000299155.1 Elephantulus edwardii
TGTCAATAAGAAAGATGCAAATCAAAACCACAATGAGACCATGTCACTCTAGAAGCAGTGGCTAAGTTTAACAGGACAGCAAGTAATACTTGGAGAGGATGTGGTGAACTAGGAACTCTTATATGTTGTGGATGGGATTGTAAAATGGTATGGAAGTCTGGAAGGCAGTTTGTCATTTCCTCAGAGAGCTGAACATCAAAATTTCATATGACCCAGCTATTCCACAGTTTGGAATATACCTCAAGAAAATGAGAACTAAGGCACAAAGACTTGCACACCAATAATCGTTGTTGATACATGTCATTGAGTCGGTTGCCACTCATAGCGACCCTATGTACAAGAGCCCCAAATGCCTATCCTGGGCAAATATCGCTGTCTCAAACACATTCATTCCCACCACTCCACTCACAGAATCAATCCATCTCATCGAGAGTCTTCCTCTCCTGCACTGCCCCTCCACTCTCCCAAACATGATGTCCCTCTCCAAGGACCAGTCCCTCCTTGCAACATGCCCAAAGTATGTCAGA
>NW_006403730.1:2874-3569 GCF_000299155.1 Elephantulus edwardii
ATCTTGATGCTACATTCCAATCTTGATGCTACATTCCTCTTCATAAATCCCTACTTCCCAAATGATCTGTTCTGCATACAGTCAAAAGGTATGGGAACAGGATACATCGCTGACACACTCCTTTCCTGATCTTGAACAGTACAGTGTTTCCTTGTTCTGTTCTGAGTACTGCTTCTTGGTCCAAGTACAGCTTTCACATAAGCACAACCAAGTGCTCTGTTATTCTCATTTTCCTCAAAGTTAGCCACAGTTTGTTGTGATCCACCAAGTCAAATGGCCTTGCATAGTCAATGAAATGCAGATAGGCATTCTTCAGGCACTCTCTGCTTTATGCTAAGATCCATCTGACATTAGCAATAACATCTTTAGTGCCATGACCCTTTCTAAACCCAGATTCTATTTCTGGTTGTTTTCTGTCAATATACTGCTCCAATCATTTCTGGATACTCTTCAGCAGGATTTTGCTAGTGTGTGATATTAGTGATATTTTTTGACAATTTCCACACTCTGTCGGGTCATCTATTTTTGGAATGGGAACAAATATGGGTCTCTTCCAGTCAGTTGGTTAAGTAGTTGTCCTCCAGATTTCTTGGCACAACCTGGTGAGCACATACAGGACAGCTGAAATACGTCAATTGGTATTTCATCAATTCCTGGGGCTTTAATTTTTTCCAACTCCTTCAGAGCAGTCTGAA
>NW_006403731.1:0-678 GCF_000299155.1 Elephantulus edwardii
GTGTGTCAGAGGCAATGTGATTGGCACAGGATAGAGCAGGGTTTAGGGCTGTTGTACATAGGGTCGCTATGAGTCGCAAATGACTCGACGGCACACAACAACAACAACAACAGGCCTGGAGTTAGAAACAAAAGGCAAGAACATATATCACTTAATTTGAAACAATTGAAGAGTATATCCAAGACTTGGGTAGGGATACTCACAGATTCCATGTGCAAAGTGTTGAATGACACAGGAAGTAGTAACAAAAAAGTGTAAGGGAATACGCAGACTCACTGAAGCAGAAAAAATCATTAACATGATCACTTCAGGAAGTAGCATGTGACCAGGAACCAGTGATACTATGGAGAGTTTATACCCAGGTAGACCCCATTTGGGAGGGATAACAGGGATGGGAAGACATGGGGAAGGGAATAAAAAAAAATAAATAGGCAAGTTGGGGTTGTTGTTGTTATGAGTTGTCGAGTTGCCTGCGACTCAGCAACCTGTACAGCAGCTCTGAAGCCTGCCCTGTCCTGAGCCAGTCTCACGGATTTGGGCACACCAGACCCCTTTGTTCCAGTTACTGTAGCAATCCATCTCATCCAGCAGGGGCTTCCGCTCCTCCACAGGCTTTCCACCCCTCCAAGCATGATGTCCTCTAAGGATCGGTTCCTTCTCGCCATGTGCCCAGAAACA
>NW_006403731.1:2418-3552 GCF_000299155.1 Elephantulus edwardii
AATCAATCCACCTCATAGAGGGTCTTCCCCTCCTTCGCTGTCCCTCCACCCTCCCAAGCATGATGGCCCTCTCTAAGGACCTGTCTCTCCTTACAACATGTCAAAGTATGTTAGACAGATAAGTAGCGCTATATATATGTGTGTATGTGTGTGTGTGTCTCTGTGTATTGTTGTTAGGTGCCATCGAGTGTCTTGTGACTCATAGCAACCCTATTTACAGAAGCCTTAAAGCCTGCTACATCCTGTGCCAACATTATTGTCTCTGACACATCTACCCCATTACCCCAGTCAATGACCATCTCATTTGGAGTCTTCCTTTCTTGTGCTGTCCCTTCACCCTCCCAAGCACGGTGTCACTCTCCAAGGACAGGTTCCTCCTTGCAACATGTCCAAAGTATGTCAGATGAAGCTTCAGAATCCTTGCCTCCAAGGAGCAGCCTAGTTTCACCCTCTCTAGGGTGAACATATTTGTTCTCCTAGCAGTCCATGGTATATTCAACACTCTTCTCTAGCACCACAGCTCAAAGCTATCAATTCTTCTATTATCATCTCTAATCATTGTCCAGCTTTCTAATGCATAGCAAGTAACTGAAAGATGATGGCCTGGATCAGGCACACCTCAATCTCCAGACTGGCACCACTGAACTTCAGTAGTCTGGAGAGGTCCCTGACAGCAGACTTTCCCTAAAACAATTTGTCTTTTGATTTCCCGGTACCAAGAATGTTGATTGTGGAGCCAAGCAAACCAAAGCTATTAATCTCAATCTCTTCACCATCTATCCTGATGCTTCCAACTGGCCCAGTTGTGAGAATTTTTTTTCTTGATGTTGCACTTCAGTCCATATTGAAGGCTGCAGTCCTTGACCTTTTGCAGCAAGCATTGCAGGTCCTCCTCAGTTTCAGCAAATAGGGTTGTGTCATCTGCATAACGCAGATTGTTGATGGATCTTCCTCCAACCCTGATGTCAAACTTTTTCCCATAGAGCCCAGCCTCCTGGATAATCTGTTTCGCATACAGATTGAAAATATATGGAGATAGGACACATCCCTGGCATATACCCTTCCCAATTTTGAACTATGCAGTGTTTCCTTGCTCTATTCAGGTGACTATCTTCTGGTCCAAGTATAGGTTTC
>NW_006403732.1:0-646 GCF_000299155.1 Elephantulus edwardii
TACAGTGACTCTGTGTACTCCTTCCATCTTCTTTTGATACTCCCTGGATCATTCAACATTCTACCCAAACTATCCTTAAGTGTTGTCACACATGGCTTGAATTTGTTTTTAGCTCCTTAAGCTTAAGAAACACTGAGTGAGTCTGGCCTTTTTGATTTTATGACTCCAGCTCTCTGCACATTTCATTATAGTATCTTGCTTTGTCGTCCTGAGCTGCCTTTTGAAATTTTCTGTTCAGCTCTTTGATCTCTTGACTTCTTCCTTTTGCTTTGGCTTCTCGGTGTTCTAATGCAGTATTCATAGTCTCATCTGACATCCATTTTGGTCTTTTCTTCTTCTTCAGCCTTTGTAATAATCTTTTGCATTCTTCATGGACAATTTTCTTGATAGCCTCCCAGAGCTCATTTGGTCTATGCTCATTGGTGCTCAAGGCCTCAAACCTGTTCCTGAGATGGTCTTGAAATTAGAGTGGGACAGACTTAAGGTCAAATCTTGGTTCCTGTGGACTTGATTTCATTTTCCTCAACTTCAGCTTGAACTTGCATATGACTATTTGGTCCACAGTCAGCACCTGGCCTGGTTTTCACTGCTGGTACTGAGCTTCTCCAGCAGATCTTTCCACAAATGTAATTGATTTGATTCCTAT
>NW_006403732.1:3496-4055 GCF_000299155.1 Elephantulus edwardii
ATATTCTTATTTATTGTTGTTGTTATTGATTGCCTTTGAGTTGAGCACAACTCATAGTGACCCTATTAACAAAAGGCCTGAAGCCCTTCTACAATTATCAACATTTATCAAAGTTCATAGAGTTTCCAGAAGCATGTTATTTAGGAATTGGATGCCACTTGTGCTTCCAAACATGTCATAGTATTTTATTACTGCTATGTGCCATAGAGTCACCTGCAATATATAGCGAAGCTATGTACAACAGCTCTGAACTCCTCCCTGTCTTGAGCCAGTCTCATTAATTCCTTTACACCAAACCCCATTGCCCCAGTCACTGTATCAACCCATCTCATCTGGGGGTCTTCATTTCTTGCACTGTCTGTCCACCCTTCTGAGGATGATGTCCTTCTCCAAGGTCTAGTCTCTCCTTGCCCAAAGTAACTTAGGTAGAGCTTAAAAATCCTAGCCTCCAAGGAGAGACTTGGTTTTGAAAAGATTGAAATTAATATAGTCCCTATAGTTCTCAGCTGAATTAAAATAGTTTCTATAGTTCTCAGCTAAGTTAATTTTTAAAGCCCCA
>NW_006403733.1:0-3467 GCF_000299155.1 Elephantulus edwardii
TCCCTACTTCCTTTCTTCCTTCTCACTTTCCCAATTTGCAAATGACTGAGATATTAATCTTACCTCATTAGTCATGGTACTTTCCCTGAAAGCATTCTATTATGTGAATGTAAGTTTCACAAGGAAGATCTCTTTATTTTCTAATCAACACCGAAGTGTTTAAATATTCAATTATTTTGAAAGAGACTTGGTCTCCAAGAACTGGTTTGATAAGGATGGGCAAATAAAAAATGAGTTCTAATAAATGGGGATATTAAGCCATGAGGAATAAAGTAGCTGGCTTACACACTTTCATGAGTGTAGTTATTAACAAGACGATTGTAAAGAGAAAGTAAGTTCTTCAAATACAAAGGTTAATGGCTAGAAAAGCCAAGGGGTGGTCCATAGTGCCAGGGATTCATTGTTCAAAATGGTTTTCCTGGCCATCACATTTGAGCTTGGACATGGTTGGGGAGGGAATATGGAGATTTTCTAGTTTTGCCATTAAATTGAATGGATTTAGCAGCAGAAATGGAGAATCTCACAAAGCAAAAGCAGAGAATGCAGAGTGTGAGTCCTTCAGAGCCCAAAATTCCTGTGCCACTTAGACCAGGTCACACAGGAGCATCAGCCACAGTAAAAAAACAGAGAGCTGACTGAGGGAGAGCCGACCTGGGACTGCTGTCCCACAGAACCAGAGTGCTGACTGAGGGAGACAGAGACGACCTGGGCACTGTTGCCCCACGGAACCAGAGAGCTGACTGAGGGAGACAGAGATGACCTGGGCACTGCTACCCCACAGAACCAGACCTAGAAGCCTCTGTTCAAGTTTGTTGGAGGACTGAATGTGGGAGGTGGTAGAGGAGAGATGTCACAGTTGTCACGACTAAGAGCTTTGTAATACTGCCTGCTGAATTCAGCTGAGAAGTGGAAGGCTGAGGTGTCTGCAAGCACATTTCAGAAGCTGTACTGGCTAACGGATTATATCCTGTTACTAACCTTAATTATATTCTTTTGACTTCCCTTATAAACACCATTATTGTGAACAAACAAACAATAACAGATCAATGGCAAGACCATTATTGTAGAATGTTCAAATATCCAAGGGGGGAAGAGGGGTGCTTATTTATAGGGTCACACCACTTAATGGGTGGAGGGAGGGATGGGTAAAGTCAAGGGGAAAGAGCCAGTGTGAAAAACATGGTATATGAATTTTGTAAGTAAACCAGTATAAAATAAAATTTTAAAATGTTTTAAAAAGGTAATGATTATATAATACACTTTGTACAGAAATTATTGGATAAAACAAAATGCACATGAATGAAACAATGCCTATGAATAATTGCATAAATAATAAAAAATTAATTATAAACAAAACCAAATCTAAAGAGTTTTGTTACCAACTTTCCTTCCCAGATGTGGAAGTTGGTGACAGAGGTGAGGACCTGGGTCTCCTCTGGACTTGCACACTTGGTCTAGTCCCTGACCTCTCCAGGGCTGACTCGGTCCTGGGCACAGGGATTCTGCTCAGTGTTTCATGTGCATCCACTCATATGTCCTTCCTAATGACCCTCTGAGAGCAGTTCTGCTATTGTTCTCACTTTACAGATGTTTAAATTAAAGGACAAGGTGATCAGGTGGACACAGCAGCCTCAGACAGAGCTTCCTGCAGCACTCCGCATGTCTGCCTGGCACCTGGAAGGGAATGAATCCTCAAGAGAAGTAAAGAGGCAATGTTTGGATTGAGGGCAGAGGATGAACCATCCACTCAAGAGAAGGAAAACAGACTTCCTAAGCAAGTTAAGCAACTTTTTATAAAAACAACCTTCTCCTTGCCCACACCTTGATGATGAACACAGACAAATCTATTCCCTCTGGTTCTATAAGTGGGGGTGGCAACACTTGATTGGATGTTCCCTTTAGAGAAACAAACAGCCAGCCAATTTGGAACCAGTTTTGCCTTCTGGGCTCCCTAAGTGAGTCCCATCCCTGTAGACAGTGAGATTTCTGTGCAGTCTCCTTCACCTTTTTCCTCCTGAATCTCTTGTTTTCCTTAAGCTGTCCAGTTCTCACCTGGTTTCAGAGATAACTCAATTGTATTCTCATCCTCAGGTCTTGTTGGGTCTTCCTCATGTTGAACAGTAGAACCTAGTTCTTCGAACAGTGGAAAAAGGTACCTGACATGTAAGAAGGGGCATGGGAGACCTTACGCTTCTTTCTGACTCCTGTTTCCAACAGATCTGCTTCTCTAGTCCAGGATGTGTTCCTCACACATCCAGATCCAAGAGAAGCCCAGGAAGTGATGCCTTACAGAGGCAGTGTCTTATTTTGAGGGTTGAGGACATTTTATTGGTTGAGTAAACATCTTCCACAAATTTATTTCTTAGAACCTAATATTGTAACTTTAATTGTGTTTTCAAAGAATGAATCAGGACATGTACAACATTGAGAAAGTCTACTGTCAGAGACCTCTCCAAAATCCTGAAAAGCAATGACATCAGTTTAAAGACTAAGGTGAGTCTGATTCAAGCCACAGTTTTTCCAAACACCTACTAGGCGTCTGAGAGATGAACAGAGAATAAGGATGACAGGAGAATTGATGCTTCTGAGTTGTGTAGTTGAAGAAGAGTGCTGACTATCCCATGGACTGACAAAAGAACAAACAGAAAGATCTTGCAGAAAGTGTTTTTGGAGGCAGAGGTAAAACTTTGACTCACATGTTTTGGACATGTTATTAGGAGAAATTATTTCTTGGAAACTAGCATTATGGTTGGATAGTGGAGAGGAAGATCTTCAACCAAACAGATTGATAGAGTGTCTACAGTAATGGACTCAAATGTGTTGAGGATGATTAAGGATGGAACAGGTTAGGACAGAGCTCAGATGTATTGTTCAGAGGGTCACTATGAGTCATACTCAACTTGACAGCACTTAACAACAACTAAAAGCTAGGAAGAGGCGAGGAAGAATCTTCCACTGGGACCTCCAGAGAGAACATAGGCTTACTAACATTTTTACTTCAGACTTCCAGCAAACAGACTGGAAAGAATAAATGGAGGTACATTCAAACCACCCAGTTTGAAGTAGCTTTCCCCCTGCTTTCTTGACGTGGATGAGCGAGCACTTCCAACGCTGAATCTGGGTCTGGAAGCCCCTCTTTTAGAATTTCATTGATCCCCAGAGCCGTGGTTTTCAGCAAAGCCTTTAGTGCAGCTTGGACTTCTTCCTTCAGTACCACTGGGTCTTCATCGCAGGCTCTCGCCCGAAATGGTTTGATGTTGAACAATTCTTTGTGGAACAGTGATTCTGAATATTTCTGTTTTTCTCTCGAAGCTTCCTATGTTATTTAATAGTGTGCACATAAACTCTTTGACAGTGCAGTGTAAGGTCTGAATTTTGATCTTTAGTTACTTCCCTTTGAGAAGCCTGAGGTTTCCTAACTCCAGTTCTTTTTATATTTCATTACAATACTTTTTCTTCTCAAGATT
>NW_006403734.1:0-2109 GCF_000299155.1 Elephantulus edwardii
ATCTTTTCCAGTCAGTGGGCCAACTGGCTGTCCTCCAGATTTCTTGGCACAACTTAGCACATCCAGGACAGTGTCTGTTTGTTGAACTATGTCAATTGGTATGCCGTCAACTCCTGGAGCCTTGTTTTCTGCCAGTTCCTTCAGAACTATTTGAACTTCCTCCTTCATCACCATAGGCTCTTGCTCATATGTTATTTCATGAAATTCTTCTCTGTCAGCCAATTCCTTCTGATACAGTGACTTTGTGTACTCCTACCATCTACTCTTGATACTTCTTGGATCATTTAACACTCTACCCAAACTATCCTTAAGTATTTCCACCTGTGTCTTGAATTTGTTTTTAAGTTCTTTCAGCTTAAGAAATGCTGATACCTTGGTTTGATTCCTTGGTTTCTTCCTTTAGCTTTAGCTTCTAGGCGCTCTAATGCAATACTCAGAGTTTCATATGACAACCATCTTGGTCTTTTCTTCTTTTTCAGCCTTTGTTATGATCTTTTGCATTCTTTATGGATGATTTCCTCAATATCCTCCCAGAGCTCATTTGGTCTATGCTCATTGGTGCTCAAGGCCTCAAATCTGTTCCCGAGATGGTTTTGAAATTCGAGTGGGACACACTTAAGATCAAATTTTGTTTCCCATGAACTTGATTTGATTTTCCTCAACTTCAGCTTAAACTTGCATATGAGTGGTTGGTGGTCTGTCTCACAATAAGTTTTATTAATTATGGGTGACTACAAACAAATCAATATATAACTAAAATAGTATCGGTGTGTTGAGATAGGAGCATTATTTTCCCTAAATGAAAAAGAATCATTAAAAATCTTTTGTAGGGAGGGAAAACCCCCAAACATTTGTGGACGTACTGATGTATATACTTTAGAATGGCTTTATTATACATATCGCTTTTAAGTATAATCATAGAAACTGACCTGTTGAAGAAAGTCTTAGAAAATCTTTTGTGATTAGGTAAAATTAGCATTATCAGCTCAGCAGGAACTCTTCATGGCCAACAGAGAATGAGAATTTAATGATAACTTTTCATTTGGAAGTATGCCATTGCTTTATTAGAAAAAAGGACAAAATATGTAATAGAAGAAATTGCATGATAGTCATTAACTATAAGAAGCAAAGTTTTAATAATTACTGTAACAAGCGCGGAAACCAAAATGACAACCAAAGATATCTAGGGATTTGTACAGATTGCTAATATAAAATTATTTTCCTGGGAGTGACTTTAGTTGATAGTCAAGAAGCTTATTGTGATAAACATGATTTTAAAAATCAAGTTAAAATGGCCTAAAAGTTGACATTTGCTGATAAAATTGATAACCCCAGTCTTTCAATCAGTTTACAAACTTATGCTATTTCTCAGATCCAGAGTTATCAACTGACATAAAGCCAGATGTCCTTGAAGAATAATATCTCATTTCCATAATTACAATTCTTACTATCATTTTTTAGTGGGAACTCTAGGGATTTTCCTCGGTATATAGTGGAGAATGAGGAAAGATCCACATATTTCCGGGATTATTGGATGAATGGATTCATCCATATAGATAACAGAGGACAAATAGAGTCTTCTCTAGTCTGACTCACAGTGAATCCGTTAGATACACAGACTTAACAATAGTAAATTATACAAGTTAGTACAAAATCATAGTGAATTTCATTAAAAGACAGGAAAATTTTTACAATCATTTTTATGGCATATTCAGGAAAAGTAAGAGGTAAAATGAAGACACATTTAAACTACTCATCCCATTGTTGTTGATGTTATTAGGTACCATTGATCAAGTATGACTCATAGTGACCCTATGAATGACAGATATGAACCCTATCCTATCCTGTGTCATCTTCATCATTTCTGACACACTTGAACCGATGCTACAGTCACTATGTCAATTTATATCTCTCAGTGATTCTCACCCTTTTCAAGCACCCTCTACCTTTTCAAGTATGATGTCCTTTTCAAGGAATAACATTTACTATCAACATATGCCATTATTTTTCCTCACTTCAACAGACTTCCAATCTGGACTCTACCACTACTACTCTAAATCCATGTTTCTCTATCATTCATAGGTTTTTCAGAGGCCTGTTCTTTAAGAA
>NW_006403734.1:2622-3536 GCF_000299155.1 Elephantulus edwardii
GAATATACGTAGAAAAAATGGAATATGCATAGCTTGAATGTAGGAAAACTAGAAATTGCAAAAAATGAAATGGATGGCATGAACATTGACATACTAGGCATTAGTGAAATGAGATGGACTAGTTTTGACGACTTTGAATCAAATAAACATACGGTTTATGAGGTTGACTATTCAGAGTCTCTTCTAGCATCCCTTTTGGTCTTTTTTTTTTCTTCCTCTGTCTTTGTAACTTTTGTCTTTTGCACTTTTCCTAAATGATACTCTTGATTTCCTCCCACCACTCATCTGGTCTTTGCTCATTGGTGTTTAAGGCCTCAAACCTGTTCCTAAGATGGTTTTGAAATTCAGGTGGGATAGACTCAAGGTCATATTTTAGTTCCCGTGGATTTGATTGAATTTTCCTTACCTTCAGCTTGAACTTGCATATGAGTAGTTGGTGTTCTGTTCCACAATCAACACCTGGCCTAGTTTTCACAGCTGATATTGAGCTTCTCCAGCAATTCTTTCAACAGAAGTAATCAATCTGATTCTTATGCAAACTATCAGGTGAAATCCATGTGTATCACCTGTATTTATGTTTCTGTATTTGCTTTAATGGATAGAGAAACCCTGGTATAGTCACACAATGGAATACTATGTAGCACTGAAAAACAAGGAACTCATTAAATACTAAGCTAAGTGGATGACCCTGGAGGACATTATGCTGAGTGAAATATCTCGGTCACAAAAGGACAAATATTGCATAGGGTCACTATTGTAAAACAGGACTGACGTTGGGGTTGAGGGAAGACAGAGAAGAAGGGGAGGAATGATGTATACTGCATGGCAACAGTTGAGGGAGAGAACTGTTTAAAAAGGATATATGATTAGGTATTATTGTCATGACATTAGTCCAGAATGAAGGCAGCACAGTG
>NW_006403735.1:0-577 GCF_000299155.1 Elephantulus edwardii
TATTTGTGAACAAAGCCATGATAAATATAGGTGTGCATATATATATGCTTGGGTGGTGGTTATGGTTTCTTTAGGGTATATTCCCAGTAGTAGAATGGCTGGGTCAAATGATATTTCTATTTGCAACTTTTTGAGAAAGTGCCATACTGCTTTTTATAGTGGCTGCACCATTTTACACTTTCACCAAGAGTGAATAAGGGTTCCAGTTTCTTTACAACCTCGCCAGCATTTGTTGTTTGCTGTTCTGTTAAATTTTGTTATTCTTACTGGGGTGAGATTGTATCTCATAGTTGTTTTGATTTGTATTATCTCCCTTAGAGCTAGGGATTTTGAACATTTTGTCATGTGTTTGCCATCTGAATGTCTGTTCATATCCTGTGCCCATTTTTCAATCAGATTGTTTATCTTTATCTTGTTGTGGTGCTTGAGTCTTTTATACATTCTAGATATAAGTTCCTTATCTGACATGTCATTACCAAATGCTTTTTCCCAGTCTGGGGCTTCCCTTTTTACCCTGTTGGAGAAGTTTTTGGATGTGCATAGGGATTTGATTCTTAGAAGGTCCCATTCATCCATT
>NW_006403735.1:1982-3468 GCF_000299155.1 Elephantulus edwardii
GCCTTTTCAAATTCTTCTTTTGTAATGAGTATGTTCAGATGTTCTATTTCAGTTTGTGTCAGTTTAGGTAGATTGTGCATTTCTATTGCATTTGTCCACTTTCTCTAGGGTTTCATATTTGTTTGAGTATATTTTTCATAATACTCTGTTAGCCTTTTTATTTTAAATGGTTCTGTTGTGATGTTGCCTGATTCATCTCTTATTGGGATTATTTGTGTCTTTTCCTTCTTTTCTTTTGTTAGTTTTGTTAGTGGTTTGTTGATTTTATTGACCTTTTCACAAAACTAACTCCTAGTTTCGTTGATAGTTTTGATTGTCTTTTGGTTTTCTATTTAATTTATTTCTGCTCTAATTTTTATAATTTCAGGTTTTTTAGAGGGTGTTTTGTTACTATTTTTCAATTTTTTTGAGATGTTCTATTTATTTCTGTTCTAGTTTTCATAATTTTAGGATTTTTTAAGAGGGTGTTTTTTTACTGTTGGTTTTTTTTTTTCCAATTTGTTTGAGATGTTGGTTTAGAGAGTCAATGGTAATTTTTCCCTTCTTTTTGATGTGTTTGCTTATTGCTATAAATTGACTCCTGATTATTGTTTTGGCTGTTTCCCAGAGGTCTTGGTAAGTGGTGTTTTCATTGTCATTTGTTTCAAGAAAAATTTTAGTTTCATTTTTTTATTTCTTCTATTACTCAGTCATGAACAAGCAAGGTGTTGTTCAGCCTCCAAATGCATTATTTTTTTCTCCTTTAGCTTCTTGTTATTAATTTCTAATTTTGTAGCATTGTGGTCTGAGAAGATGTTTGTATTATTTCTATGTTTTTGCCACTAACATTTGTAATATGATTTCTTTTTCTAGGCAGTGGGCCCTCTTGATAATGTGTCCAAAGTATATGAGACACTGTTTTAGCAACATTCCTTCTAAAAAGCATCCTGGTCGCATTTCCTCCAAGACAGCTTTGCTTGCTCTTTTAACAGTCCATGGAATATTCAACTCTTTATCAAGATCCTAATTTAATTATTCTTCTTTGATTTTCCTTATTCATTGTAAAACATTTAGATGCATATGAAGTAATTTAAAATCCAAAGGCTTGAGTCAGGCACACCTTAGTATTTAAACTGAAACTGATGTTCTTTACAACTTTGGAGAGATCCTTGATAGTAGATTGCCTCAAAATATTGGATGGATGTTGATTGTAAATCAAGTAAAATGGATGTTATTTGTGAATCAAGTAAAATGAAATCTTTGAGAACTTTAATCTTTTCTCCATTTATCCTGATATCTCTTTGATGGTACAGTGGTGATGGTTTTTTTGTTTGTTTGTTTTCTATATGTTGAGTTGTGGTGCTGAAGAAGAGTATTGAATGTACCATGGACTGCCAAGAAAACAAACAAATTCATCCTAGAGAGGGTTAAACCAGGCTACTCCTTGGAGGCAAAGATTCTGGGGCTTCGTCTGACATACTCTGGACATGTTGTAAGGAGAGACAGG
>NW_006403736.1:0-3565 GCF_000299155.1 Elephantulus edwardii
GTGTACACCAGAGATGGATCCTGTCTCTATACCTTGAACAAATCATCTGGGAGGCTTGACTTTATGAAGAGGAATGATATCAGGATTGGAAGAAGACTCACCAACAACCTGCATTATGCAGATTACACAGCCTTGCTTGCTGAAACTGAGGAGCATCTGAAGTATTTGCTGCAGAAGGTCAAGGACTGCAGCTTTCAATATAGATTGGAGCTCAATATCAAGAAAACAAAAGATTCTTATCATTGGGCCAATTGGCAGCACTTTGATAGACAGAGAAGAGATTGAGATTGTTAACTGCTTCAGCTTGCTTTGCCTCATAGTCAGCACTCTTGATACTAGCAGCCAGGAAATCAAAAGACATTGGAAAAAATCTGTTGTCAAGGACATATCCAGAGTATTGAAGAGCAATGATGTCAGTTGAGAGACTAAGGTGCACCTGATCCAGGCTATGGTCCTACCATCACTAGGGATGGTAAGAGTATTAATGCCTTTGAGTTGTGCTACGGAGAAGAGTATTGAACATACCATGGACTCCTACAAGAACAAACAGGTCTGTTCTGGAGAGAGTGAAACCAGATTGGTTTTAGAGGCAAGGATTTTGAAGCTCCATCGGACATACTTTGGGCATGTTTTCAGGAAGGATCAGTTCTTTGAGAGGTATATCATGCTTGGAAGGTGTTAAGGATAATGCAGGAGAGAAAGACCCAGGATAAGATGGATTGACTTAGTGACTTATTGTAAGGGGGGGTGGTAGGCATGTTCGGAGACAATGAATTCGGTTCAGATCTGTTGTACATGGGGTTGCTATGAGTAGCAAGCTACTCAATGGCATATAACAACACCACTGATTTTTATTTTTTGTTATTAGTGATTTTGAGCCTCTTTCCTTATATTTGTACTGTTTGGATATTCTTTATCCACTCTGGTATATTAGCTTTTTTAGATAGCACAACATTTAGCTCTTGATAAAAATGGAAGTATTTTATTAGGGGGGGAGCAGGGAGAAATTCGCAGGAAGAAATGTGCAACAATGAATGAATAGAAATCCTATTAAAACCAAAATTTAAAAAAGGAAGCATTTTATTATTTATTCTTTGTTTTTTAATATTATGTATGATATTTTTTCCTACCATATAGTTTTCCATTTTTTGAACATTCTTGTTAGGAAAGCTTTCTACTTTGAGGTCATACTTTTCTGTGTGTGTCTTGTTTTTTCCTTTGTTTAGTTACATTGGTAAATGTATTTGAAATACTACATTCAGGTAACTGTACAATTAGGTTCTGGTATTTTTTACATACATTTTAAGAGTTGCCCCAGATCAAGAAATGAAATACTACTAGAAGTATAGTATCATTAATACTCCTGAGACAGGGAACCAGAAGAAATACACTATGAGGAGCAACTTGAAAAACTACAGAAGAAAATGCAAAACATGGAAGAAAGAGTTGAAACTACAGATAAAGAGGTATAAGAACTTAAATCATCACAAGACAGGTAGGGCCAACACAGGACAGGAAGTAACAGAAATGCGTGAAAATGCAATCAGATTATTAAAACTGAAATGGCAACATGTTGGATGGACAGAAAAGTAGAACAGAATAGATGGAACAGAGTCAGTGACCTAGAAGATAAGAACCTCAGTGGAAACATATTAGAAGAAAAATCAGAAATGAGACACAAAGAAAAGGAAGAAAACATTAAAATAATGTGGGATGACATCAAAGAACAGAATGACTGGAATTCTAGAATACAAGAGGGACAGGAAAATCACTGGAAATTGTGGAATAGATACTAGAAGGAATCTTTTGTCCCAGGTAGTAGGGAGAGCAGAGAAATTACATCCAAGGAGCTCAGCAAACACCAAATAGACTAGTGTAACTTTACACCCCCAACAGGCATTTCCCTCAAGAGTGAATACATTGGGGAACTTTGAACACTGCAGTCAGTTTTTTCCCTGGCTTTTGGCCTTTTCTGTGAATGTGATCTTGATACAATGTATATAGTTTAGCATATTGTAATTATTATATACTATTCTTTGTTGTGAGTACACAAACTAAACCTATTGCTTTCTAATCAATTCTAACTCTGTAGGACAGAGTAGACTGGCCAGTCATCTCTCCTTGAGAGTCTTCCTCTTTTTTGTTGACCTTCTGTTTTACCAAGCATGTTGTTTTCTGGATAACATGACCAGTGATTGGGAGACCTACTTACCTGGATATATTTGAGCAGATACGAATAGGAATGTAAATGGAGACCTGTGGCTCTGGTCCTTATCACCTATCCATATCTGTTTGTCTTGTCTGCTGGTGATTCTCTATCTTTTCCACTTCTCTGTGTCTTCCTTTATTGGTAGTGGAATTGTGTTGATCATTCTCTTACTGTAAATTGCCTTTCCCTTCATCCATCTTAATTTGTGTCTATTAAGGGAGCTTTGGTTGCCTAGTGGTAAGGTTCTGCACTACCAACTTGAAGGCACATGATTCAAATCCATCAGCTGCTGCACAGGAGAAAGAAGGGCAGTTGTTTTTGATGTGATTTATTGTCTCTGAAAACCCACTGGAGGTCAGCTGTATTTGGTTCCTACTAGATGGTACATAACAACATTGTCAATTTATTGGATTTTATTCTCTCTCCTTCCTCATCCCTGATAACCATTCAAGACTGAGTCTATGTATAAACCTTTCTTGGTTTTTTTAATAATAGTGGCCTTTCAGCATTGTTTTTAAAATGCATAATTCTTCATTTGATTATTTCTTTTTGGGTATTTAGGATTTTGTACTAATTTATACTATTTTAAAATCAGATTGTAACGAAATTTTTCCATGTGAAGTTTGATATTTAGCATTCTGTTCTTTAGAATAACATTATATCTTAAATTATATGTATTAAAAATTATATCTGGCTAGGTTCATTTTCTACTTTTCTCTCTCGTTATCTTTGTCACCTTGGGTTAATTTCTTAAGATCTTTAAGTCTTTTTTTTCCTTTTCTGTGAAAAGACACTAGTGATAGTATCTACTCTAAGGGGTAATGCATATGAAATCCTTAGAAAAGTACTTGGAAATGATAATGTTAGATTCCTATGCATATGGTTTCTGTGACAGGAAGTGTTAAACCTTTTTAAAAACTGTTGATACATATTGTTAGTTCTTAAATATTTTTTATATTGTAATTGCATATTCATGTCAAAGTATGACATGAATTCTCAAGTCTGTCAGAGAAATGAGAACATAGAAGTAGAAGAAAAATGCTTAGGAATAATCTTATATTGCCTGGAAAAAAGGACAGCTTGATTTCAGTTCTGCATTTTTATAGAAGTAGTTATAAATAGTACCTAAATTTTAGGGAACAAATGACATTATGTAGTATTTAATTCTTGGTATGATTACAGTTCTGTTTCATAGCTCAGTAATAAGGGACATGAGAGCCTTCCTGGTAGTAAAGTGATTAAAGTCCCTGACAGGTTCTAACCCACTACTCATTTTTTGGGAGAAAGCTGTGGATCATGCTCTATAAAAATAGAAGTCTTAGAAACCCTATCGGGCAGTTCTTGTCTGTTATTTAA
>NW_006403737.1:0-1011 GCF_000299155.1 Elephantulus edwardii
GGCCTCACTCTCACAGCCTCCATCGCTCCCAGCTGGACCTGGCGCTGAGTCTTCACAACATCAAAAGGCAGAGTCAGGGTGGCTGCCACCGTTCCTGAGATCCCGCCAGCTAAGAAGCTGATGCCCACAGATGTCTGGTCATTTGGCCTGGACCCACTTAGCCAGCTCTTCACCAACTCGTAGTTGAACCAATAAAGAGCCGAGAAAGGCACATCCCGAAGGGCATTGGGCGCCCAGCCCAGCCACAGAGAGCGCCAGCCTCCCTGAGCCACTGCAGCCTGAACAGAGGCCCTCAGCTCCCGGTACAACACATGCTGAGCCTGCAGCTTCATCCGCACCAGCTCAAGGGGGCTAATCACAGTCACTGTGCCCAATCGGGCCAGAGCACCAGCCATCATGGGTACATAGAGGTCAGAGGTCAAGTTTAGCCCAAACAGGAAGGTCTTGAGTTGGTCATAGACGGTGAAGTAAATGGCAGTGGCCGGCACATTCATCACCAGGGTGGCTGGGAGGCCACTCCAGAGGGTCCCGGTGCCTTCATGCCTCACAATCTTTACAAAGGCATCCATGGTGCCAGAGAAGCAGGTGGTTTCCTGAAACCAGGTGGCACAGCGGGCCCCATTTGGGCATAGGTACATTGGCTCCACGACTCCATTGCAGTACAGGAGGCACTTCGCAGCAGGTTGGAGAGGGGTCGACAGTTTGGTGTAGATGCTCCACAGTCTAGAGGGAGGTGTTGGCTCACTGGCTCCTGAGGGGTGCTGGGACTGCAGACGCACCTTCACCACGTCCAGGGGTGTCATAAAGAGAGAGGTGACTGTCGCCCCAGTGCCTGAAGCCACCATCTGCTAAAGGAGGCTAAGGCCCCCGGGTTCTTGGTCAGCCATCTTGAAGTTTCGACCCTGATTCTAGGCCGCTGCTCATGCGGCTCAGGGCCCCGGGGTCGGGGAGACCATAGCGGATCCAAGACCGCAGCAACGACCCGCGTGTTCTCCTCGCAGAGGCCTCAGT
>NW_006403737.1:1181-3527 GCF_000299155.1 Elephantulus edwardii
AAAATAGGGTGGGTCTGCAGGGTCTGCTGGCTGTCCTGTGAGGTGCCCAACTTCAGCTAGTCAGAGCCGAGCCTCTGTTTTTACCTTTCTGCCGGAACGGATGTCGTGGGCTTTTTGGCGTCTCCGATTACCTGATAGTGACCCCTATATATAACAGCTCTAAAGGCTGCCCTGTCCTGAGCCAGTCTCATTAACTTCAACACACCTACTCCCATTGCCCCATATCCATCCATCTCATCCAGGGTCTTCCTCTCCTCCACTGTCCGTCCTCCCTTCCGAGTATGACATCCCTCCCGGCCACATGCCAAAAGTATGTGAGACGGAGCTTCAAAATCCTAGCTTTCAAGGAGAAACTTGATTTCACCCTCTCCAAGACAGACCTGTTTGTTTTCTTGGTGGTCCATAGTATGTTCTAGACTTTGCTCCAGCACCACAACTCAAAGGCATCGATTCCTCTATCATCCTTAGTTATTGTCTAGCTCTGTGATGCATAGCAAGCAACTGTGAAGACCATGGCCTGGATCAGGTGCCCCTTAGTCTCTAGACTGACATCATCACTCTTTAGCACTCTGCAGAGGTCCCTAATGGCAGATTTTCCCAGTGCAATTTGTCTTTTGATTTCCTGACTGCTGGTGCCAAGAATTGATTGTGCAGCTGAGCAAGCTATCTCAATCACTTCTCCATCTATCACCATGCTGCCAATTGGCCCAGTGGTGAGAATCGTTGTCTTCTTGATATTGAGCTTCAGTCCATACTGAAGACTACAGTCCTCTGCAGCAAGTGCTTCAGGTCTTCTTCAGTTTCAGGAAGCAAGGTTATGTCATCTGCATTATCATAGGTTCTTAATGAGTCTTCCTCCAATCCTGATGCCACATTCCTCCTAATAAAGCCCAGCCTCCCAAATGATCTGTTCTGCTTACAGACTGAAAATGTATGGAAACAGGACACATCCCTGACACACTCTTTTCCTGATTTTGAGCCATGCAGTGTTCCCTTGCTCTGTTCTGGGAACTGCTTCCTGGACAGAGTATAGGTTTGCATGAGCACAGTCAAGTGTTTTGAGATTCATTTTCTTCAAGGTTAGCCACAGTTGTGATCCACACAGTCAAATGTCTTTGGATGTCAATAAAACACAGATAAACATTCTCCTGGTACTTTTCGCTTTCTACCAAGATCCATCTGACATTGGCAATAATGTCTCCAGAGGCGACCTCTTCTAAACCCAGCTTGTAAGATGCATAGGAAAGAATTGAAAAGACCATGGCTTGAATCAGACACATTTTAATTTTTAAAATGACATCCTTGATCCTTTTGAGAAATCCTTGATGGCAAATTTTCCCAATGAAACAAATCTTTTGAGTTTTGGGGTTCTTCTAATTTTTGCAACAAGTCTAATTCATTCATTCTCTCTCTCTCTCTCTCTCTGTGTGTGTGTGTGTATGCAAACAAATTCTGGCCAATTCCATTGAAGAAAAACATGATTTCTTTTTCACCAGTCTGTTCTGGCATGCTTCTAATAATATCTGGATCAATGATAGTCAACATTCATACTCTGTAGTATTTTACACATGCTGTGCCCAGTTTAATATTACTGCCACTGTAGGGATGGACACCAGTTGGGACCAACATGGAGTAGTACTCAATTTCAGATTTCCTCAGGGCTAGGCAGTTGTTCTTGAGGATGAACAACTTAGCTTTTCCTTGCATGATCATCTTCAGAGTCTGCTTGTACTCCAGCACGTATTTCCCACTTTTCATAACAAGTTGGAACCTAGAGTTCGATGACTTCAGGGACTTATTCATCTTTTCCGCAGCTACCATCTTCTCACCTTAGGTGTGGCCTGACCTCCACCAACAGCTGCCAACAAAATGACCAGGGAGGGACAAAGGAAACACTAACTCACTTGGGTGCTGCTATCAGGCCTGTTTACTGTGGACCCCAGTAAAATGAAATCTTTGAGAATTTCCATTTTTTCTCTATCATGATGTTGCCTACTGGTCCAGTGATAAACCCCTGTCCTCCTAACATAGAAGAACAATTTTGAGAAAGACATACTTATCAAGTTATAATTCTTTAACTGTGGTAGTTTGCCTTTCCACTATGTAATCTTGAGCTGGTGTCACTCCCTGAATTAACATAATAATAAGACCTTCTGACCTTGGATCATGGATAACTTTTTCAATGAATAGAAAGGATTACTGTTTTAAAATACAAGCTGAATTACTGGTATGTTTCCTCTGAATCATTCTTGTTAGGTCAAGTTCCACTCATGTTGTTGTTGTTGTTATGTGCCCTCCAGTCGCTTGCGACTCATAGCGACCCTATGTACAACAGCCCTAAACTCC
>NW_006403738.1:0-557 GCF_000299155.1 Elephantulus edwardii
TTGCCTCTGTGTCTGGTGCTCGCTGTCTGACTCTATTTCTTCATCTGTTGCTGTCTCGCTCTAGCTCTGTGTCCGCTGTCTGTCTGTCTCACTCTCTGTCTCTTTCTCCCTGTGTTTTTTAATCAGTCTCTCTCTCTGGGTGTCTCTGTTCTGTGCTCTCGGTCTGTGTCTCACTGACTCTGTTCTATGTTCTCTGCCTCTCTGTTCTGTCCCACTCAGTATTCCTGTCTCTCTCTGTGGGACTCTGTCTGTCTGTCTCTGTGTCTTACTCTGTCTTCTGGCTGTGTCTCTCTCTGTTGTGTGTCTGTCTGATGCTCTTACTCTGTGTGTCTGTCTCACTGTGTATCTCTCTTTTTGTCTTGCTCTGTCTCTGTCACTCTGTGTGTCTCCCTCTCACTCTGTATCGCTGTGTCTTTCTGTGTCTGACACTCTGTCTCTGTCTCGCATTCTTTCATTCTCTGTGTGTCTGTCTGTCTCTCTGCCTCTGTCTTCTGGCTCTGTCTCTATCTGCCTGTGTTTTGCTGTCTCTGTGCCTTGCTCTTTCTGTCTCTCCCTCT
>NW_006403738.1:2182-2645 GCF_000299155.1 Elephantulus edwardii
TCTCTGTGTCTCTATCTTGTTCTCTTTCTCCGTCTCTGTGTCTGTCTCCATCTGTATTTCTGTCTCTTGTGTCCATCTGTATTTCTGTCTCTTGTGTCTCTATCTTGTTCTCTTTCTCCGCTCTGTGTCTCTATCTTGTTGTCTGTCTCCATCTGTATTTCTGTCTCTGTCTGTCTCCATCTGTATTTCTGTCTCCGTCTGTATTTCTGTCTGTGTCTGTCATCTGTATTTCTCTCGCTCTGTCTGTGTCTGTCATCTGTATTTCTCTCGCTCTGTGTCTCAGCCTCTCTGTCTTGTTCTCTTTCTCCCTCTCGCTCTGTGTCTCAGCCTCTCTGTCTTGTTCTCTTTCTCCGTCTCTGTGTCTCTCTCTCTTCTCTGTGTCACCTTTTTTTTTCCTCTATGTGTCTCTCTGTCTCTGTCAGCCTCTCTCTCTGTCTGTCTCCATCTGTATTTCTGCCTCCCT
>NW_006403739.1:0-542 GCF_000299155.1 Elephantulus edwardii
TGTTAGCTGCCCTTGAGTTCACCCCCACCTTATGTAAATCCTATGCATTTTGAAAGGGAATGCTACCAGGTCTTTTGCCATCTTCGTGATGATTGTTGATTGCTATTCAGAGTTAAGACAGATCACTCAACTCAGTACATCTTAGTCTTATTTAGCATCATAGAAAAATATGTAAACTTCCACTAGCAGATGCATGTTAGATGAATTAGTCAAAAATTCAATAAACTCAAACACACACATTATAATTGAGTTTTTTCCAACTTGTAACTGACCTTCTAGCAAGTTTCTAAGCATGTAAAATATACAAGAGGAAACTGTCCCAAGGAGTGGCTGTTAGATTTGAGTCTCCAGAGAAGTGTAGCTTTTGGATTAAAATCAGCAGTTAAACCCTATACGTACTACATCACTAGAGCTGGAATTCAACCATGGTACTCGTTGTTGTTTTTTAAGTGCTGTTGAGTCATAGGCGACTCATAGTGACCTTATGAACAAAAGACCTGGACACTTGTGTAACTTTCATCCTTTTTCCAGATTCATAGGGT
>NW_006403739.1:2497-3579 GCF_000299155.1 Elephantulus edwardii
ACCGTGGAGCCAAGCAAACTGAAGCTGTGAACAATCTCAATCTCTTCACCATCCATCCTGATGCTACCGATTGGTCCAGTGGTGAGAATACAACCTATATTAATTAACCATATATTAATATGAGTGAAAAAATATCACCATTTTCTTGCTATGCATCAGAAAACAGGACAATGACTAAAGAAGAATTGAAACTTTTGAGCTGTGGTGCTGGGGAACAGTATTGAACACACCATGGACTGCCAATAGAACTAACAGGTCACTCCTGGAGAGGAAGAAGCTAAGTTACTCTTTAGAGGAAGGATTTTGAGCTTTCATCTCACATACTTTGGGCAAGTGTCCAGGAAGGACCAATCCTTGGAAATCATGCTGGGAAATGGAGAGTTGAAAGAGGAAGATGCCCAGTGAGATGAGATGTATTGACATAGTAACCTATCACAATGAACTTGAGCATGACAGAGATCATGAGAATGGTGTAGGACAATGCAAGGTGCACATCTGTTCATAGGATCCCCATGAGTTGCAGTTGACTTGACATCACCTGACTGTTCTCATGTGAAACCTGTACTTCGACCAGGAAGCAGTCCTCAGAGCAGACCAAGAAAACACTGCAGGGTTAAAAGTCAGTAAAGGAGTACATCCAGGATGTGTCCTATCTCCATACCTTTTCAATCTGTATGCAGAACAGATCATTCAAGATCATTTAACAGAAAGAATGTCACATCAGGATTGGAGGAAGTCTCATCAACAACCTGCATTATGCAGATGACACAACCTTACTTTCTGAAACTGATGAAGGCCTGACGTATTTTCTGAAGAAGGTAAACAACTACAGTCTTTGCTATGAATTGAATCTCAACATTAAGAAAACAATTTTCAGCACTGGGCCAATTGGCAGCATCATGATAAAAGGATAAGAGATTGAGATAGTTAACAATTTCTGCTTGCTCATTTCCATAGTCAACACTCTTGACACCAGCAGCCAGGAAATAAAAAAGCTAATTGTATTAGGAAAATATGCTGTTAGGAACCCCTCCAGAGTGAGAAAGAGCAAGGATGTCAGTCTAGAAACTAAGGTGTGCCTG
>NW_006403740.1:0-1431 GCF_000299155.1 Elephantulus edwardii
AAATGTTTATGAAAATTAATAAAATATAATTATAGAAAAAAAAAACCTACACAAGCAGGCAACTCAACCTTGTGGATGTATTCAGGGTACTGCATCCAACTAAGAGTCCATTTACTTTCTTTTCAAGTGCACATGGTACATTCTCCAGAACACAAAGGACAATAGGACACAAAGCAAGCTTCAACAAATTAAAAACACTGAAATAATACAAAGTATCTTCTGAGGCCACAATATCCTAAAACTAGAAATTAACCACAAAGGGAGAAAGCTTACAAAAACATCAATGTGGAAGCTAAATAACACCCTGCTAGAACACAATTAGGTGAAAGAAGAAATAGAGAACGAAATTAAAAAGTTCCTAAAAAAACATACCAAAACCTCCAGAATGTAGATAAGAAGTCCTCAGTGGGCAGTTCATGGCAACATGCACACATAAAAAAGGAAGAAGCAAAATTAAGGATCTAACTCAATACCTCCATCAACTAGAGAAAGAACAACAATCTAATAATCCCCAGCTTCTAGAAGAAACGAAATAATAAGGAAAAGAGCGGAAATCAGTGAGACAGGAAACAGAAAAACCACTGAAACCATCAATAAGACCAGGAGCTGGTTATTCGAAAGGGTCAATAAAAAAAGAGAGAAAACACAAATAATTAATGATAAAGGTGACATCACAACAGAACCAGATGAAATTAAATCTGTAATATCGATATATTATAAAAAGTAATACTCTGATAAATTCGAAAACCTAGAGGAAATGGACAAATTCCTTGAAACTCATGTTCTACACCGACACAGAAAGATGAAGAACACTAGAACAGACACACCACAAAAGAAGAAATTGAGTAGGTCATAAAAGGACGTTCCCCAAAAAAGTCCTGTACCAGATGGTTTCACTGCTGAATTCTATCAAACATTCAAAGAAGGTCTATCACCAATTCTACTTATATTATTTTAAAAAGACAGACACTGAAGGAACACTCCCAGAATCATTCTATGAAGCTAACATAACCCTAATATCAAAACCCAGCAAAGATATTACCAAAAAAGAAAACTACAGACCAGTATCTCTTATGAATACAGATGCAAAACTTGTTAGTGTTGTTATGTGCCATCGAGTCCCTTGCGACTCCTAGCGACCCTATGTACAGCAGCCCTAAACCCTGCTCTATTTTGTGCCAATTGCACTTCCTCTGACACACCCACCCTGATTACCGGAGTCACTGAATCAATCCACCTCATAGAGGGTCTTCCCCTCATGCACTATCCCTCCACCCTCCCAAGCATGATGTCCCTCTCCAAGGACCTGTCCCTCGTTGCAACATGTCCAAAGTATGTCAGATGGAGCCCCAGAATCCTTGCCTCCAAGGAGTAGCCTGGTTTAACCCTCTCTCCAGGATGAATCTGTTTGTTTTCTTGGCGGTCCATGGT
>NW_006403740.1:2101-3561 GCF_000299155.1 Elephantulus edwardii
CTTTCCCAATTTTGAACCATGCTGTGTTTCCTTGCTCTGTTCTGATGACGCCTCTTGGTCCAAGGATAGGTTTCACATCGAACGATCAAGTGTTCTGGGATTCCCATTCTTCTCAGAGTCAGCCACAGTTTGTTATGATCCACACAGTCAAATGCCTTTGCATAATCAATGAAACAAAGACAAATATTTTTCTGGTATTTCCTGCGTTCAGCCAAGATCTGTTACAATATCCCTAGTACCACAACCCCTTCTAAATCCAGCCTGGACTTCTGGCAGTTCTCTGTTGATGTGCTGCTCCAGTCATTTTTGGGTAATCTTCAGTAGAATCTTGCTTGCATGTGAAATCAATAGTTTCCACCTTCTGTTGGGCCACCCTTCTTTGGAATGGGAACAAATATAGATCTCTTCCAGTCAGATGGCCAAGTGCTTGTTCTCCAGATTTCTTGGCACAATGTGGTGAGCACATTGAGGGTAGCAAAACTACTTAACAAAATCCTGGCTAAAAGAATCCAACAGCACATTAAAAAAAAAACAACAATCATCATGACCAAGTGGGATTCATAACAGGTACGCAAGAATGGTTCAACAGAAGAAAAACAATGTAATTAATATTAATAAAGCAAATAACAAAAACCACATGATCCTAGTAATTGATGTAGAAGAGGATTTTGACAAAATCCAACACCCCTTCCTGATCAAAACACTCAGAAAAATAGAAGGGCATTTCCTCAACATTGTGAAAAGTTTAAACACCAAACCAAGAGCCGATTTCATTCTCAGTGGAAAAAGACTAAAAGCATTCTCCCTGTGAACAGGCACCAAACAAGAATGCTCATTGTTACCACTTCTATTTAATTTTGTATTGTAATATTTGCTAGAGCAATAAACAAGAAGCATCTAGATCTGCAAAGAGATAGTGAAACTGTCACTATATGCAGATGATATGATAGTGTATACAGAAAACTCCAAGGAATCAACAAAAATTAGTTCAAATTAGTAGAGTGGTAGGACACACAATTAATAAACACAAGTCTGTGGGATTCCCCTACAGTAGAGAAGAAAACACTGAGAAGGAAAGTAAGAAAGCAGTACTATTTACAATAGCCAACCACAAACTGAGATACTTAAGAATAAACTTAACTAGAGGCACAAAAGACCTTTACCACGAAAACTACAGAACACTTCTGTGAGAAAAAAGAAAAAAACCTACTAAACAAATGGGGAAATGTTGCCTGTTCATGGATAGGAAGCCTCAGTACAGTGAAAATGACAATCCTACCAAAAGCAATCTGCATGTTTAACACAATTCCAATAAAGATACCAAATTCCTTTTTCAAAGAGACAGAAAAGGTAATTGGCACAAGTTAACTCCGCAAGAAGGGATATACCTTTAACTTGCTGGTCTGTCTAATACTTCTCTTAATCTGAACATTCACATTGAGACAGACTAGGAAGAAGGA
>NW_006403741.1:0-745 GCF_000299155.1 Elephantulus edwardii
TCAAGGAACTGAAGAACAAATTCAAACCTAGAGTTGCTATAATCAAGGATGCTTTAGGCAGAATATTAAATGATCCAGAAAGTATTAAAAGAAGAAGGAAGGAATATACTGAGTCATTGTATTGAAAGGAATTGGCAGAAACAGAAGAATTTAATGAAATAACATTTAAGCAAGAGCCTATGGCAATGAAGGAAGAAGTTCAAACTGCTTTGAAGGAAACAGCAAAAAATAAGGTCCCAGGAATAGATGGTATACCAATTGACATATTTCAGCTAACAGATGCCGTCCTGGGCGTGCTCACCAAGTTGTGCCAAGAAATCTGGAGAACAACCACTTGACCAACTGACTGGAAGAGATCTATATATGTTCCCATTCCAAAGAAGGGTGACCCACCTGAGTGCGGAAACTATAAAACAATATTGACTTCTCACGCAAGCAATATTCTACTGAAGATTGTCCCAAAACAACTGGAATGGCACATCAGCAGAGAACTGCCAGAAGTCCAGGCTAGGTTTAGAAGGGGTCATGGTACTAGGGATATTGTAGCTGATGTTAGACGGATCTTAACTGAAAGCAGGGAATACCAGAAGAATGTCTGTGTTTCATTGATTATGCACAGGCATTTGACTGTGTGGATCATAACAAACTGGGGCTGACTCTGAGAAGAATGGGAATCCCAGAACATTTAGTCGTGCTAATGCAAAACCTATACTTGGACCAAGAGGCAGTCGTCAGAACAGAGCAG
>NW_006403741.1:1155-3689 GCF_000299155.1 Elephantulus edwardii
CTGATACAAGCCATGGTCTTTGTAATCACTTGTTATGCATCAGAGAGTTGGACAATGACTAGGGAGGATAGAAGGAGAATTGATGCCTTTGAGCTGTGATGCTGGAGAAGAGTATTGAATGTACCCTGGACTGCCAAGAAAACAAACAGATTCAACCTGGAGAGGTTTAAACCAAGTGCTCCTTTGAGGCAAGGATTCTGGGGCTTCGTCTGACATACTTTAGACATCTTGCAAGGAGAGACAGGTCTTTGAAGAGGGACATCATGCTGGGTAGAGTAGAGGGTCAGCACAGGAGGGGAAGACCCTCCATGAGATGGATTGATTTAGTGACAGGGGTAATCGGGATGGGTGTGTTAGAGGCAAGGCGATTGGTACAGGATAGTGCAGGGTTTAGGGCTGTTGTACATAGGGTTGCTATGAGTCGCAAATGACTCGATGGCACATAACAACAACAACAACATTTATGGTCAATTGACATTCAACAAGGAAATAAAACCCATCACATGGGGAAATGACAATCTTTTCAACAAATGGTACTGGCAAAATTGGACTTCTACCTGCAGAAATCTGAAACAGGATCCCTATCTTACACCATACACATAAATCAACTCAAGATGGATCAGAGACTTGGAAGTAAAGGCCAAATTAATGAACCTCATAAGAGACAAACTGAGATCAAGCTTAGAAGCCCTAGTTTATGTTATATGGAGAATACCAAATACAGCCAGAAATGTACAATCTGAGAAGGATGAACTTGATGAATGTTACTTTCTAAAGATTAAGTCCTGTGTTCAACAAAAATTTTCCCAAGAAAATGAAAAGAAAACCTACTGACTGGTAACAAATATTTGGCAATATCATCTCAAACAGGAGTCTCATAACAAAAGTTTATAGAATACTCCTGGGCCTCCACAAGAAAAAGACAGATAACACAAATACAAGACGGGCAAATGACATGGAAAGAATTTTCACAGCAGAATTTATTCAAATAGCCAACAGACATATGAAGAAATGCTCTAAATCACTGACAATAAAAGAAATACAAAACAAAACCACAATGAGATATCATCTCACGATGGTAGCAGTGGCAAGGTTTAACAGGACAGTAAATATTAGATGTTGGAGAGGATGTGGCGAGATAGGAACTCTTTTACATTGTTGGTGGAATTGTACAATGGTACAACCATTCTGGAAGGCAGTTTGGTACTTCCTCAAAAAGCTGAACATAGAAATTCCATGTGACCCAATTATTCCATTGCTTGTAATATACCCCAAGAAAATGAGAACTGAGGCTCAAACAAAAACTTGTACACCAATATTCATAGCGGCATTATTCACCATCACAAGAACATGGTAACAACCCAGATGTACAACCACAAACGAATGGATTGAGAAGTAATGGTACATTCATACAACGGAATACTATGCAGCACATGGGAACAATGATTTTGTAAATTACTGCCAAACGTGGGAGGGACTGGACAGCATTATGCTCAATGAACTAACTGAGTTCCACAAGGACAAATATTGTATAATACCATTATTTTAAAGTAGAGGATCCAAGGTGTGTGTGAGGGAGGGTGAAAATAGAGGGGTGAGGATGGGGGGTAGGGTGTTAATCATAGGGTTGTACATTTTAATGTGTGGGTGGGGTGAAAGAAATAGGAAGGATCTTTTGTGAAACAATGTATTCAAACTTTGTAAATAAATCAGAATAAAATTAAAAATTAAAAAAAAAAAAACCAACACAAAAAACTCCTCACCACTGGACCAATAGGCAACATCGTGAGATATGGAGAAGACTGAAGTTGTCTTCAGTTGTCATTTTACTTAAACCCACAATCAGTACACTTAATAGTAGCAGTCAAAAAATAAAAAAATGTGTTGCATTAGGGACATCTACTGTCAAGGACCTCTCCAATGATCTAAAGAACAATGATGTCAGCTTAAAGACTAAGATACACTTTATCCAAGCCTTGGTGTTTTGAACTCTTTCCTTTGCATCTAAAAAGTGGTCAGTGAATAAAGGAGACAAAAGAAGGGTCCCTGCCTTTGCATTGTGATATTGACAAAGGGTATTGAATATACTGTGAATTGTCAAAAGAGGAAAGAAATCTGTCTTCAATGAAGTGCAACCAGGGTTCTCCTTAAAGGCAAGGATGGTGAAACTTTGTCTTGCTTACTTTGGGCATATTTTTAGGAGGAGACATTCCTTTGAGACATCATTCTGGAAAAGGTCAGTGAGAGAAAGATGCTCAACAAGATGGAACAAGGACGTGACTACCACAATTGGCTTGAGCAGAACAGAGATCATAAGGATGGGACAAGATAAGGCAAAGTTCAAATCTGTTGTTCATAGGGTAGCTATGAGTCATACTCAACTTGATAGTACCTAACAATAACAACAACTACGTACAATGAATTGAAACATTGCCTAATCTTATCAATGTTAGAAAATTTTTGTGAAATTAAAAATTGTACATGGGACCATGTCAAAGATGACTATTCATCAGAATCCCTTTGGAGATTTTTTT
>NW_006403742.1:0-3558 GCF_000299155.1 Elephantulus edwardii
CAATTGATCTGATTCCTATGCATGCCATCAGGTGAAATCCAGGTATATAACCTGCGTTTATGTCTCTTAAAAAATGTATTTGCTATGAATATATAGAGAAAAAATAGTTGGCACCCAAATGGACAAGAGAAATCCTTGATGGTCCAATCACACTGCATAACCACAGATAGTATCGAGCAATCGTCATGTCTTTCTCCGTCTGGGTGAAAAACTGCACTTTGCTCAGCAGAGTGTAGTTGGCAGCCTCTTCCCCCTCCTGTTGAGCCCAGCTCCTCATGGCCTCCCACTCCATCCTCTGCTCCTTGGTGATGGACTTGGTCATCAGGGGATCGGGGATGTTGAGCTTCCTCAATGACATTGCCTGTAAATTGAAATCTTCCAGTAGAAATTAGCTTTGAGGCTTAGGTGGGGGCTGTAGGTTTATGGTAGTCACAGGCTCTCACAGGAAAGCAGCGCCAGATGCTGCTGTGTTAGGCTTCAAGCTTTGGAAGAGGCAATGGTATGACACTGGGCCGAGCAAGGTTGGTGAATGCTGCCCTGCCTGGATTCAGAAATATTGGCCTAGTTGTTCAACCAGGATACAGCCCACATGTATTGGCAGGTGCTGGCTGTGGTAGACAGCCAGTAATAGGTTGAGCTGAGTTGGTGGAACCAGGCGTAGAAGGGTGATGTGAAGCCAGAGACTGTAGCCTGTGACGAAGAGGCCTCACTTGAGTCTTGTCCAAGGCGAGAAAAGGCAGAGGGATCAACTTGACCTTCCCAGGAGATGGTCCTTCATCCTGGGGTGGAGATGGGTGATTCTCTGTTTGACTATCAGGTATCTGTGCTTTGACATGGGTTTGCTCAGGCCCTTTCCCCTCAGGTAGGATGTGCAGGCATGATTGGGCTGGCCTGGGGTCTTTGGTGTTGCTGGTGTTTCCCAGGGCCCTGGAAGAATGGAGCCCAGCTTTGTTATCCCTCCTCTTCCCCAGAGCGTGGAAGACCTGCACAGACTCCAGCATGTGTGTGCCCAGGCTGCTGCGAGGCTTCTGAAAGGTCTCCAGGCCGAGCTCAGGCTGATTCCCGCCCCCCCCCCCCTTGCTCTTGGGGATGCCGGTCTTCAATCCTAGAACTTAGTTTCCTGGCTGCTTTCTCTCTCCAGCTTTCTTATAATTATTTTCTTGCCTCCTTCGGCCTTCTCTGCCTGAGTCTTCGTTTTGTTGATCCGGCCTGATGCAGATTTCTGAGCTTTGCTGGAGGAATGCTTAGCTCTTTAGACAGGTGCTCTGTCACTGGTCTCTGCTTTGCAAACAGGCACTTCTCTGACTGGGATCTTTACTTGGATCTTGTCCTCTGGAGCCCCTGTGACAGACTCAGAGGCTTTGTGTTTTCTCTTTCTGACTTGATCACAGGAAATCTTTAGCAGTGTTGCCTTTCCTGCCCCACGTCCACATTGATCTCTTTGTTGTCTTCGACTTTGACTGGCTCTAGGCCTTTGGATTGATCCAGAATTTCATGGAGATGAATCCCTGTAAACATGTGTATTCTCTACCAGCTATCTGGTGATACCTGCAAAGCTACTGCTAAACTCAAACTCATTATCAAGTGCCCCTTGGTCCTCTACACTGAAGCTGGTCTTTCTTACTTCAGTGTTTTTAGCATCAGGCTGTTCCTCTTGATTGAGAAGATTGACACAAGCCAGAAGCTGGGGGATATCAGGGATTTCTAACAGGAGTAGTAGAGGTTGTTTTCTGTTGGGATCAGATAGGGATCCAGAGTTCTGGAAAGCTTGATTTTACCTTCATCAGGATTCTTATTCTCTGTTTGTTCCCAGCTTGGAGGTGGAGGCAGTGCAAAGAGGTTACTAGACGTCTCACCTGCAGCCACCACTGGAGTGTCCCCAGGTTCATTGGATAGATGACTTTCAAGTAGCTGAATATTTGTACTGCAGGACTTTGGGCTTCTAGTGTTTGTGGCAGACAAAATATCTGAAAGTCTCCATGCTGAGGGAACTTTCCATTGCTCCAAAGAATCAAGGAAGAAGTCAGTCAGCCCTCCTCAGTGAGGTGCTCCTCCAGCCCACCAGCAGCAGAGCAGTCAGGTCCCTTCTCCAGGATGAGCGAGCTTTTGTGCAAGCTCTTCTTAGGGACCAAGAACAGACCCCTGGAAGTTGTTATTCTAGTTCTAAACCCTTAATGTCATGAGTCTTGGTGTCCTTGTGTTTTCTTAGGGTTCTTGTAGGTTATAGAAATAGTATAAATTTCAATTAAGAATATGAATTATTTTATAAAGCCAGGAATTTCCATTGAGGTTCTTTTCATCCTTTTCATTGAAGAGGAACACTTCACGTTGTTTGCTAAACACAGGGACTGGAAGATATCTCCACAAGATATATACATGAAGACAAAGTCTTTGGGGTTACTTTGGACAGTGTCTGGGAAAAATTATATAAAAAAATTTTGAGAAATTTTATTTAAAAAGTTCTCTATATATCCGTAGCTGGGATTGTTGATAACACTTTTTGCTACACTTACTATCTCTTCTAATCTATGTTACGGCTCCTAGACTGATTCTGTATGTAAAACTTTATTTAGCGTTTTAAAAATAGGTGTCTATACCATAATTTTTTGTGTGTGAGTTACCTTACAAATAATTTGTTCTTGAACCCAATGTTTTTAAATCTTTACGTAAAATGATGTCGAAGGAAATGAGGAAAACTTAAACTGGCCCTAATGCAGTAAGAGTAAAGAAGGTTGCACCATTTTAAAATCCCACCAACGGTGAATAAGGCTTCCAGTTTCTCCACAACCTCAATAGCATTTGATATTTGCTGTTCTGTTAAATTTTGCTATTCTTACTGGGGGTGAGATGATATCTCATAATTGTTTTGATCTACATCTCTCTTAGAGCTAGGGATTTTGAACATTTCTTCATGTGTTTGTTTGCCATCTGAATGCCTTTTAGAGGAAGTGTCTGTTCATATCCTATGCACATTTTGCAACTGGATTGTTTACATTTATACTGTTGTGGGGCGTAAGTATTCTATAAATTTTAGATACAAGTTCCTTATCAGTCATGTAATTACCAAATATTTTTCCCAATCTGTGACTTCCCTTTTTGCCCTGTTGGAGAAATTTTTCAATGTGCATGGGGATTTGATTCTAAGAAGGTCCCATTCATCTATTTTCTCCTCTCCTTGTAGGTTTTTCAGGATGCTCGGAATACTGTTCATGTTGCGGATCAGTGTTTCTAGGGTTCTTCCACAAGTTTATTCTAATGATGTTTACAGTCCTTGATCCAATTCGAGTTGGATTTGTGTATGGTGTGTGGTATGGGTCTTGTTTGAATTTTCTGCAGATGGTTTTCCAACTTTGCCAACACCATTTGTTAAAAAGGCTAAGGTTTCCCCACTTACCTGATTTCATCTCCTTGTCAAAAGTCAGTTGACCGTAGGTAAGATGGGCTGCTTTCTGGGTTCTCTATTCTATTGATCTGTGTGTCTGTCGTTGTACCAGTGCCACACTGTTGTGACCACCATAGCAGTATAACAGTATTTGAAATAAGGAATTGAGATGCTTC
>NW_006403743.1:0-816 GCF_000299155.1 Elephantulus edwardii
AAAAAAAAAAATCTGACAATTACCTACACTGACATAATAGAAACATCTATACCAAGAAGAACTTCGCATTATGTCATGGAAGCATTAGGTAAGTTCAAAAATTATGAAAAAACAAAACAAGTCTTCTTAAAAACAATGAGACCAGAGCACAGAGCCAATGAATAGCACAAAAACAGGAAAGTAGAAAAAAACATATAGATCTAGAGCTCCAAGAACTGGTACTGAAGAAGTCACAAATATGAGTGTCGAAACCATATGTAAAGAGCAATGTTGTTGTTATGTTTCTTCAAGTTGCTTGCAACTCATAGCAATGACATGGATAACAGCTCTGAACTCTGCTCTATCCTGAGCCAATCTTCCTCTTTTTTGACACATCGGCCCTCATTACTCCAGTCATTGAGTCAATCCATTTAATCTTACACTGTCTTCCTTTCTGACACTGTCCCTCCACTCTCTCAAGCATAATGTCCTTCTCCAAGGACTGATTCCCTCCTAGCAACATGACCAAAGTATGTTAGACAGAGCTTCAAAATCCTTGCCTCCAAAGAGAAGCCTGATTTCACCCTCTCCAGTATGAACCTATTAGTTATCCTAGCAGTCCATGGATTATTCAGTACTCTTCTCCAGCACCACAGCTCAACGGCATCAATTTTCTTTCTATCATCCTTAGTCATTATCCAGCTTTCTGATGCATAGTAAGTAATTGCAAAGACCATGGTCTGTATCAGGTGCATCTTAGTCTCCAGACTGACACTGTTGCTCTTTCAAACTCTGGAGAGGTCTCTGACAGCAGACTTTCCCAACCCAATCCATCTT
>NW_006403743.1:2786-3596 GCF_000299155.1 Elephantulus edwardii
GGGTACTTCACCCAACTAAAACCCCAAATGCACAGGATACTTGCTCTAGATTTGACCATACAGTAGGACTCAAAGAAAAACTCAACAAATTAAAAAAGCACTGAAATAATTCAAAGTATCTTCTCAGACAATAATACCATAAAACTAGGAATTAACACAAGAATATAACAAATAAAAATGCTGTTTCAGGTGGAAGCTAAATAACACTCTGCTTGAGAACTACTGAGTTATAGCAAAAACAAAAAGTGAAATAAAGAATTTCTTCAAAAGTAATGAAAATGATAATATAACATATTAAAATTTTGGGGACACAGCAAAGGTGATCTTCAAGAGAGGAGTTCATAGCAGTAAGTAAACACATATAAAAAGCAGAAAAGAGTTTAAAAAACTACGTAACACCTCCAGGGAAAAGGAAAAATAATCAGTAAGCAACTCTCATAGCCTCTAGAAGAAATGAAATAATCAGAAACAGAAAATCTGAAATCAGTGGGATAGAAAGCTGAAAAATAATTGAAACCATCAACAAGACCAGAAGCTGGTTCTTTAAAAGGATTAATAGACAAATCAGTGGCAAGCTTAACAAAAGAAAAGAAGTAACTCAAATAAGAAATGAAAGAAGTGACATAATTACAGGACAAGCTGAAATTAAAAGTGTGTATGTATGTATGTATGTATGTATGTATGTATGTATGTATGTATGTATGAATGTATGCATGCATGCATACAGACAGGATACAATAATGATGCACACCATTCACGATTTTAAACCATACAGTGTTCCCTTGTTCTGTATGGACAACAGTTTGTTGG
>NW_006403744.1:0-1113 GCF_000299155.1 Elephantulus edwardii
CTATGGCAGATGGAGAAGAGATTGAGATAGTTAATAATTTCTGCTTGCTCGATTCTGCAATCAACACTATTGGCACCAATAGTCATGAAATCAAAAGACTAATTGCATTAGAAAATCTGCTGTCATGGACCTCTCTAGGGTACTGAAATGCAACAATGTCAGTCTAGAGATTAAGGTCTGGCTGATCCAGGCCGTGGTCTTCACAATACTTATTTTCCTGAGGGTTGGACAATAACAAAGATAAGAGAAGAATTGATGCCTTTGAGTTGTGGTGCTGGAGAAAAGTGTTGCACATACCACGGACTGCAAAGAGAACTAACAGGTCTGTCCTAGAGAGGGTGAAACCAGGCAGCTCCTTGGAGGCAAGAATTTTAAAGCTCTGTCTCATATACTGTGGGCATGTTGGCAGGAAGGACCAGTCCTTGGAGAAGGACATCATGTTTGGAAGGGTGGAGAGACCTTGGAATGGATTGACACAGTAACTAGGAATATGAGGGTAGGTATGTCAGAGACAGTGAGATTGGCTCAGGAGAGAGCTGGTTCTTGTTTGACTTGATGATGACATATAACAACAAGAAGAAACTGCTTTCCAGAGTAGTTGGACCTTATGTTTTCCTATAACAGTATATCAAAGTTCGAGTTGTTGCATATCCTTTCCAGGATTTACTATTTGTCAGTATTTTTTATTCTGTAAGTATGATGGCCTATTGGTAAGACCCTGAACTGCAAGCCCAAAGGCACATGATTCAGATCCACCAGTTCCTCTGTGGAAAAAGGATGGGCAATCTCCTCCCATTCAATTTACTGCTTCTCAAAGCCTGCTGGAGGGTCAGCTATGGGTCAGTTCTAACTCCATGGCACACAACAACATAGTGGGATCTCATGATAGTTAATTCCCATCCCCCATTTTGGTTTAAAATTGCATCTCTGTATGTGCTGAATTTCTAGCCATATATATTGTTTGGTGAGGTACCCGAGTATTTTTCCCCACTAATTGAGGCTCAATGTCAAGAAGAAAAAGATTCTCACCACTGGACCAACTGGCAGCATCAGGATGGATAGTGAAGAGATTGAGATTGTACACAGCTTTAGTTTGCTTGGCTCCATAATCAA
>NW_006403744.1:2073-3536 GCF_000299155.1 Elephantulus edwardii
ACGGCACATAACAACAACAACAACAAGTTGTATTTATATTTTTCCCCCTGATGAATTGTGAGAGTTCTTTATGTATTTTAACTACAAATCAATCCTCTGCTGGATGTGTGATTCACAAATGTTTCTTTTTGTGGCTTTCATTTTTTTTTTTAAGCAGTGTTTTTCTCAGAGAATACATTTTAAAATTTGAAGTCCGGTGTATAAACATTTTTCTTTTATGGCTCATGGTTTTGGTCATTTTTTTTTTCTCAATTCCCATTATTATATAAATAGAAAACAGTTGTTCATTTTGCACGTAGAGTTAGTTGTTGACTACTGTTTCCATCTAATGTGACTTTGGTACTAATTTTCTTTTTCTTTTTAAATTTTCTACTAGTTTATTTACACAACTCAAATACATTGTTTTCAATAATTGGTCATATTTTAAATCATTTTGCCTAGCCACAAGTCATGAAAATATTTTTATATATTTTCTTCTGAATTTTTGGATTTATCTTTAGATCATGTGATCCCTTTTACGTAATTTTTAAATTGTTTTTTATTGAGTTCAACCTATTTTCTGCATGTTGTTGTTAGGTGCCATTGAGTCAAGTACAACTCATAGTGACCCTATGAACAAAAGATCTGAACCCAATCCTGTCCTGTACCATCCTCACACTTCCTGACACAGTAGAGCCCATTGCAGCAGTCACTGTGTCAATCCACCTGGTTGAGGGTTTCCCTTTCCTTTGCCGACCCTCCATCCTTCCCAATATCATGTCCCTCTCAAAGGAATAGCATCTCCTAGCAATATGTCCAAAGTATATGAGGCAAGCCATATGGATATTGTTCTAGAACTATTTGTTGATCTGGACTCAACAATCCTTCATCAGGGCAGGATATGTCTATGGGAGGAGACTGGCCATCTTTCTGCCAAGAAGCAGCTGGTGGGTTAGATTCCTCCAATCTGATATATTATGCCCTACATCACCAATGCTCCTAGCATTCAGATGAGGTGAGTAAACATATAAAATTAATTTTCCATGCTGACTTGGTATTCTGTGATGTCATCAAGTCATAAATTCTAGGAGTTTTTTGTAGATTCCTTTGGATTTTCTATTTTACTTACTATGTCAACTGCAAATTATTGTTGTTGTTATTTACTATTAAGTCAGAACTGACCCCAAACTGATCATCTAGTGGGATTTCAGAGGCAGTAAATGCATGGGAGGAGATTGCTCATCTTTCTCTTACAGAGCAGCTGGTGGATTCATACTATGTGCTTTTGCATTAGAAATGCAACTCCTAATTTTTATGATTTCAGTTTTTTTAGAGGGTGTTGGATTTTCTTGCTATTCTTTTACAATTTGCTGGAGATGTTGGGTTAGAGAGTCAATGGTCAGTTTTTCCTGCCTTTTGATGTGTTTGCTTATTGCTATAAATTGGCTTCTGATTAATGCTTTGGCTCTTTCCCAGAGGTTTTG
>NW_006403745.1:0-523 GCF_000299155.1 Elephantulus edwardii
GCAGCTTTGACTTTTTATGTTATTACCACTGGTTCTTGATATAGTACTTCCTGAAAAGTCTCAGTGTCATGAATTTCTTCCATCTTCTTTTGATGTCATATGTCATTCAACACTTTGCCATGAATTTTCTCTTATGTATGTTCTTTCATCTTGACAAATGCCTAACATCTTCTTTGTTGGCTTTCTAGCTCTAGGTTTTTATACTTTTCATTATAAACTTTGTTGTATCTTCTCAAGCTGCCCTGTGAAATCTTCTGTTTGGTCCTTTTACTTCATCATCTCTCTTTTGTCTTAGCTTCTGCATACTCAAGAGCAATCTTCAGAGTCTCTTCTCATAACTGTTTTTGTCTTTTCTGTATGTGTACTTTAAAAAAATTATTTTAATTGTGGTTTTAATGAAAGTTTACAGAAAAGTTGCATTTTCATTGATTCATTGTTGCACAATTTCCTTCCTCCCTCCCCTTTCTCTCTCCCTACCCCAGTCCTCTTTGCAATGTACCTCTTATTCTGAACCATTGTCTTA
>NW_006403745.1:2393-3590 GCF_000299155.1 Elephantulus edwardii
CTGTGAAAGAGCTTGCCGAGAAGTCCCATGTTGGAGAATTCCAGCATTACCCACTGCTGGGAGTTCAGATCGGTCACCTTCCCCTGAATTTGGCTGACAAAGTTGGGGCTACAAAAGACATTGTCTTCTAGTAAGAGAAAGTAGTCAGAAAGGTTTGTGGCATAGCTCATGAGAAAAGCATAGTCCATGTTCTGCTTGGCGTAGGGCTCATCCACAGAGGGGTAGGCATCAGGTGGAGCATGGAGCAGTAGCAGCTGCCCTGCCAAGATCTGTGAGCTGAAAAGGCTTGAAAGCTGGTAAACCGTGTCCCTGAGCCAGGTGAGGTCAGAATCGGCCAGGTGGACCAGCACTGTGAAATGTTTCTGCTCTGCTTTGGAGACAGCATTGTATAGAAAGTCCAGTGTGTCCAAAAGGGTGTTCCCCTCATTTCGTGGCACTGCAGAGATCCCCACTGTCAGCCAGCCTAGGGAGAGGCAGAACAGAGGACAGCTGTCAGCACGCAGTGGTGGTGGGACAGACAACAGGGTTAGGCCTTCCCCCGGCCTTCCTCCCGCTCCCCTTTCCTCGTCTGCTTTCTTTTGGCAGCAAACGGTAGGCCTGTTTAAGGTCCTTGCTACTTAACGTGTGATCCTTAATACAACCTGATCTGGAAACCTAGTAGAAACGTAGAATCAGGTCCCACCTCAGGTCTTAGTAATCAGAATCTGCATTTTACTAAGATCACCAGGCGATTTGAATTCAACAAACTTTGAGAAGTACTAAGTAAGGTTGCACGATCTCCTAACCACACAATTTACAGTCTCTCAAAACAGGCTGGAGGGTCAGTTATGGGTCGGTTCTGACTCAAGGGTCCACAAAAACAACAAGCAGCTAGGAAGAGGTTTGATGGTCTAATGGTAAGAAACTGCACTGCAATCCTAAAGGCACACAGTTCAAATCCACAAGCTGCTCCATGGAAGAAAGATGGGCAATATCCTCCCAAATGCTTTAATGCCTCTGAAAACCTGCTGGCACATCAGCTATGGGTCAGTCCTGACTTGAGAGTAGTAAACAACAAGAAGCTAGGTGTAGTAGACCCAAGTTTATCTTCTTCCTAGAATTGAAGAGCACATGATTTAAGTGCTCAATAAATATTAGCCATTATATTTATTATTAAAGAGGTCTTAGAGACTTAGTGGTATGGAGTTGTGCTATCAG
>NW_006403746.1:0-1085 GCF_000299155.1 Elephantulus edwardii
TGTTTGATGCACACAGGGATTTTACCTTTAGAATGACCCATTCATCAATTTTATCTTCTCCAGATTGACCATTTCTGGCTGTATTTGTCAGTCTCTTTTTACCATAGACTAGGCCGCCTAACCCTGATCCCAGTTTGTCTCTAGGCCTCTGATCCACCTTGAGTTGATTTTTGTGTATGGTGTTAAATATGGATCCTGTTTCATCTTTCTGCAGGTAGCAGTACAATTTTGCCAACACCATTTGTTGAAGAGGTTGTCATATCTTCATTTGATAGGTTTTATTTCCTTGAAATTTGATCAGTTGACCATAGATAGCTGGGTCCATTTCTGGGTTCTCAATTCTTTTCCATTGGTCTATGTGTCTGTCATTATACCAGTATCGTGCTGTTTTGGTCACTACCACTATTTAGTAGGTTTTGACATCAGGAAGTGCTATGCCTCTCATTTCATTTTTGTTTTCAAGAAGTTCTTTGCTTGTCTGGGTCTCTTTTCTCTCCAAATAAAATTGACACTATTGGCTAGGATTTTGTTAAGGATTTTTGCATCTATATTCATGAGAGATATTGATCTGTAGTTTTCTTTCTTGGTAATATCTTGCCCTGGTTCTGGTATTATGATATGCTTGCTTCATAGAATGACTCTGGAAGTGTTCCTCCTTTTCCTTTTTTTTTTAAAAAATAATTTAAGTAGAATTAATGATAGATCTTCTGTAAATGTTTGGTAGAATTCAGCTGTAAAGCCATCAGGCACAGGACTTTTCTTATGGGGAAGTCCTTTTATGACCTGTTCAATTTCTTTATTTGGAATTGGATCTTTTCAAATGTTCTACATCTGTCCTTCACAATCTGAGCAGAACAGGAGTTTCAAGGAATTTGTCCATTTCCTCTAGGTTTTCAAATTTATCAGCATATAAGTTTTCATGGTATTCCAATATTATCAATTTAATTTCATCTGGTCTGTTGTGATGTCACCTCTATCATTTCTTAATTGAGTTAGCTTTATGCATATTTATTCTCTCTCTCACTAGTAATTTTTCAATTTTATTAACCCTTTCGAAAAACTAGTTCCTGGACTTATTATTTCAA
>NW_006403746.1:1600-2146 GCF_000299155.1 Elephantulus edwardii
GTTTTTGTTCAGACATTCCTCTAGGTCATATAGCCCTGGTGTACAAGTTGCCGTACAGCAGTCACTTGTGGTTGCTGTGAAGCTGAATACTGTGGCACTGATGTGTCAAATGCATTAATGGCTGGTTACCCAATGTGGACAGAGAGTGGGGTGGAGCTCCCCGATTAAAACAACCTTGGAAGGAGTGGTATCCACTTCTGTAATAACTTGCCCCCAGACACCCCATGAACCTGGAGAGAGGATGAAAGGAACCCAAGCATCGAGGACTCTCCTTCATTGGGTCGCTATGAGTGGCCTGCGACTCCATGGCACTTAACAATAACAAGATCGTCCCTTTAATTAGTATGTGATTCTCTTCCTTATCTTTTATGTCAGTTTTCATTCTGAAGTCTATTTTAAACAAGATTTGTATTGTCACTCCCACTTTTTTGTGGTTGCCATTTCTTAGTGTTCTTTTATTCCAACCTTTGGTTCTGAGTCTGTCTTTCCATTTTATAGATGTGTCTCTTATAAGCAAAATATTGATCAACTTGGGTTTTTCTTTGG
>NW_006403746.1:2624-3336 GCF_000299155.1 Elephantulus edwardii
GTCTATTTGGTGTTTGTTGTCCTTCTTGTAAGTGCATTTCCTCATTCTTCAAAATACTGGTGAAGTTGTCTTCTAGTACTTCTTCCACGATTTTCTCAATGACTTCCCTGTCACTCCCATAATCTGAAATTCCAGTTGTATATTTTTTGTTCCTTTCACATGATTCTAATGTTGTCTTCACTTGCTTTACATCTCATCTATGATTTTTCTTTTAGTATGTTTTCAGTGAGGCTCTTGTCTTCCATCTCACTGACTGTCTGTTCCATCTCTTCAGCTTACGTTTTTGTCCCACCGATGTGTTGGACATTTCTGCTATGGCTGTCTTAATATTCTGGATTCCGTTTTCATGTTTCTTTATTATTTCTAATACCATGTTGGTTGTAACCTCTCTGTCTTGTGATAATTTTTTTTAAATTTCTTATACTTCTTTATCTATACTATTAATTCTTCCATTTATTTTTTACATTTTCTTCCATAACTGTTCAAGTTCCCCCTCCTCAATATATGTAGATAGATAGATTATCATCTATAAATATAGATGATCAATATATAAATATAGATGATCAATATATAGTGATCATCAGTATATATTGATCATCAATATATATTGATCAATATATATTGATCATTGAGATATATATTAATCATTGATATATAAATTGATCATCAAGGTATATATTGATCATTGAGATAGATATGTATTGATTATCGA
>NW_006403747.1:0-529 GCF_000299155.1 Elephantulus edwardii
GAGGGACATCATGCTTGGGAGGGTGGAAGGACAGCATAAGAGAGGAAGGCCCTCGATAAGATGGATTGATTCAGTGACCGGGGTAATGGGAGTAGGCGTATCAGAGACAATAAGATTGGCACAGGATAGAGCAGGGTTTAGGGCTGTTGTACATAGGTCGCTATGAGTCGCAGGTAAATCGACGGCACATAACAACAACAACAACATACGTGTATAATCAGTATTTCAAGCAAATAATCTGAGAAACTGGAGTATCTGAAGAATAACAGGGTATCATGATTGAAGGATATACAGAGAATACCATCTTGCTTCCAGAAAATTAAGAAGACTTAAAGCAATTATTGTTGAAGCTTAAAGACTATAGCCCTCAGTATGGATTAAACTTCAAGAAGGAGAAAATAAAAATCCTCAGAACTAGACTGATAAAAAAAGACAGGCATTGCCAAAAATTTCAGTTTACTTGGATCCATAGTCAATATCCATAAAAGCAGCAGTCAAGAAGTTAAATAGCATAGTGCTTTGCACAAAG
>NW_006403747.1:629-1110 GCF_000299155.1 Elephantulus edwardii
CAGCACAAGAGAGGAAGGCCCTCGATAAGATGGATTGATTCAGTGACCGGGGTAATGGGAGTAGGTGTATCAGAGACAGTAAGATTGGCACAGGATAGAGCAGGGTTTAGGGCTGTTGTACATAGGTCGCTATGAGTCACAGGTAAATCGACGGCACATAACAACAACAACAACAACATACGTGTATAATCAGTATTTCAAGCAAATAATCTGAGAAACTGGAGTATCTGAAGAAGAACAGGGTATCATGATTGAAGGATATACAGAGAATACCATCTTGCTTCCAGAAAATTAAGAAGACTTAAAGCAATTATTGTTGAAGCTTAGACTATAGCCCTCAGTATGGATTAAACTTCAAGAAGAAGAAAACAAAAATCCTCAGAACTAGACTGATAAAAAAAGATAGGCATTGCCAAAAATTTCAGTTTACTTGGATCCATAGTCAATATCCATAAAAGCAGCAGTCAAGAAGTTAAATAGC
>NW_006403747.1:2555-4038 GCF_000299155.1 Elephantulus edwardii
AATGTACCATAATTTCTCAATCCATTCCACTGTGGCTGGCCACTTGGGCTGTTTCCATGTTCTTGGGATGGTGAATAACGCTCCTATGAATATTGGTATACAAGACTCTACTTGTGCCTTAGTTCTCATTTTCTCAGGGTATATTCCAAGCAGCAGAATAAGTGGAAGTTTCTATGATCAGCTTTTTGAGGAAATGCCAAACTGTCTTCCAGAGTGGTTGTAGCATTTTACAATCCCACCAACAGTATATAAGCGTTCCTAATTCGCCACATCCTCTCCAACATTTATTACTTGCTGCCCTGCTAAACTTTGCCACTGCCACTAAGATAAGATGGTATCTCAAGAAAACAAACAAACAAACAAACAAAAAAAAAGATGGTATCTCATTGTGGTTTTGATTTGCATCTCTCTTATTGCCAGTGATTTGGAGCATTTCTTCATGTGTCTGTTTGCCATCTGAATGTCCTCCTCTGTTAAAGTCTTTCCATGTCTCCTGCCCATTTTGTAATTGGATTATCAGTCTTTTTTCTTCTGGAGGCCCTGTACGATTCTGTAAATTTTGATTATGAGACTCTTGTCTGAGATGGTATTGCCAAATGTTTTCCCAGTCGGTGGGTTTTCTTTTCACCCTGTTGGAAAATGTTTTTTATGTGCACAGAGATTTAATCTTTAGAAGGTCCCCTTCATCAATTTTATTTTCTTCAGATTGTGCATTTCTGGCTGTATTTGGCAGTTGTTTCTAATCTTTTGGAAGTGTTTCTCCATCTTGTTTCCTTGTCTGTTTCAGGAGACTCTTTGTTCTCTTTTAGCCAGTGTTGTTATTTTATTGTTAATGTACCATTGGGTCGCCTGTGACTCATAGCAACCCTATATATAGGGTTATATAGATAATTTCATCATCTCCTGCGGACCTGATCCCATTTCTCCAGTCACTGAGTCAATCATCTCATCCGGGTTCTTTTTCTCCTGTGCTGTCCCTCCAACCTTCCAAGCATGATATCCCTTTCCAAGGACTTGTCTCTCCTGCCACATGCCCAAAATATGTGAGATGGAGCCTCAAAATCCTTGCCTCCAGGAAGCAGCCAAGTTTCACCCTCTCCAGGACAGACCTGTTCGTTCTCCTGGCAGTCCACGGTATATTCAAAATACTTCTCCAGCACCACAGCTCAAAGTTATCAATCCTTCTTCTATCAGCCTTACTGTCCAGCTCTCAGATGCATAGCAAGTAACTGTGAAGACCATGGCCTGGATAAGGTACACTTTAGTCACCAGACTAACATCGTTGCTCTTCAGTACTCTAGTCCAATACAACTCATCTTTTGATTTCCTAACTGCTGGTGCCAAGAGTGTTGATTGTGGAACCAATGAAGCTGAGGTTATCAGCAATCTCAATTTCTTCTCTTTCCATCACGAAGCTTCCCAGTGGTAAAAATCTTTGTTTTTCTGATGTTGAGCTTCCATCCATATTGAAGACTATAGTTCT
>NW_006403748.1:0-1164 GCF_000299155.1 Elephantulus edwardii
GCCCCATGCCAGTCCATCTCATCTCTCCAGTGCCTAGTATGTCAATATTTATGCGTTCCATTTCTTTCTTAACAATTTCTAATTTTCCTACATTCATGGTTCTCACATTCCATGTTCCAATTACTAGTGTCTGCTTACAACTGTTCCTCTTCCTCTGTAGTTCCATGCTTGACAGTTCTACCTAGGTTGCCCTTTCTGTTCGTCTACGTGTGTTGTGTTGAACTTCATTATTTATCAAACTAAAAAAATAATTAGTTGTTGTTGTTAAGTGTCGTCAAGTCATAGACGACTCATAGGGACTCTATGAACGAAAGACCTGAGCACTATTCGTAGAATTTCCAGAGGCAAGCCATTTCTGAAGTGGATGCCACTTCTGCTTCCAGGCTTGTTTTAATCAGGATAATTAAAAGAAAGAAAAATAAATTATCATTGTCTTGGACTTAATTCAGGTAAAGAACTTCATTGGTCTCATTGTAGAATTACATATTCAAAGTACAACTAACTTCTCATCTATAACATTTAATTCTTTTGGAAGTCTGAAAGAAATATAAAATTACTCCATAGTAATTTACACTATTCTTTTAAGTACTTTTAGCAAGTTTCATGATAGATTACATGCTTTGAAGTATCCACTTAGAAATAGCAAAAAGAAGAGTTAGCTTGTGTAAGATCAAAATGAAAACTGCCTTCTTGTTTGATAGAACTCCAAAGTTCATCAGAAAATATGTGATTCTTCACTGGAACATCTAACACTATGTTTGTTGTTGTTAAGTGCCATCGAGTCATCTGCAATTCATAGTGACCCTAAATACAACAGCCCTAAACCCTGGTCTACCCTGTGCCTATCTTACTGTCTCTGACAAACCTACTCCCATTACCCCAGTCCCTGAATCAATCCATCTCATCAAGGGTCTTCCTCTCTTGCACTGTTCCTCCATCCCAAGCATAATGTCCCTCTCCAAGGACTGGTCCCTCCTTGAAACATGTCAAAAGTATGTCAGTTGAAACTTCAGAATCTTTACCTCCAAGGACCAAGCTGGTCTTACCCTCTCTAGGATGAACCTGTTTGTTCTCCTAGCAGTCCATAGTATATCCTATACTCTTCTCCAGCACCACAGCTCAAAGGCATCAATTCGCTTTCTTCCATCCCTAGTCATTGTCCAA
>NW_006403748.1:2164-3565 GCF_000299155.1 Elephantulus edwardii
AGATAGACATTCCTCTGGTACTCTCTGCTTTCAGCCAAGATACATCTAACATTAGCTATAATGTTAATTCAAGAAATACTGGCCACAGCATAAGAAACTGGCAGCAGCTTGAGACATTGAGAATCACAGAAACCTAGAAAGCTTGAGATATAATCCATCATATCAAGGGCTGGATGGGGGAGATAGGTGTTGAATGGAGTAGGTGGAAGTAGAAGGGAACGCTGGTAGAGCAGGGAAAGGGGTGGGTCAAGACACACATGTCAAGCGTGGGGAAAACAAAATTGGGGGAATAATCTTTCATTTGCTTTTTTCCCATAAAATTCTTGCCTGTCAGATACTGTTTTGGATCTGAGCATTTAAATTTAGACAGACCAGGAAGAAAGATTGCCCATCCATTTCCAAAATAGCAGGCCTTTGAAAACCCTATGTACAATAAAGTATACTTGGACTAGCAGATATGAAAACTGAGGGAGAGCCTTCAAGTATGGAAACACAAAGGAGGAAGAACAGTTGTAAGCAGACACTAGTGATTAGAACATGGGATGTGAGAACCATGAATGTAGAAAAATTGGATATTGTTAAGAAAGAAATGGAACACATAAATAATGTCATACTAAGTATTGGTGAAATGAGATGGACTGCCATTGGACATTTTGAATCAGATGCTATGTTTAGGAAGTCCATTTCCATTATCCTTTATTGTCTTGTGAGATTTTGATTCCAGGGGTTGAGGTTCCTTTGAAACCACTGCATTACTGGATCCTTTCTCTTCCTCTCTTTGAACACTGTTTATGCATTTCATCCACATTGCGTTTCCTCCATGACCCATCTCTTATTGAACATTAGATAATCTGGCTTTGACTTTCCTTTGAAGAGCAAAACAACATGCATTTCTTTTCTCAAATCAAAGTAACTTCTCCCCTTGCTTATGTAATTAATGCCAGTGCAGCAATGTTCAAAAGAGGTTTCTTGCTTTCAAAAAAATCTGACCTAGTTGTAACCTGAATTCTGCACCCTCATTCACCTCAGACTATGCTAGTGGGCAGTTGTATTGACTCTGAAGACTGTTTGGATACATTCTGTATATAAACCTATTCATTATTTTTTTTGCAGCACTCTTTTTTAATTGCTTTATCTTTATCTATCTATCTATCTATGCAACTATTCTTTTTTTCAATGCAGTAAACATAATTTATCCAGTTTTTCTCAGTCTTACCCCCACCCCAATGTCAGCCTCATCTATAACAGTGGCACCATATAGTATTTGTCTCTTTGTGACAGAGATACTTCACTCAGCATAATGTCCTCCAGGGTCACCCATTTTGAATAATATTGCATGAGGTCCTTGTTTTTCAAAGCAGCATAGTATTCCATTGTGTGAATATACCACAGCTTCTCTAT
>NW_006403749.1:0-849 GCF_000299155.1 Elephantulus edwardii
TTCCTTTATTACCATTGCTTCTTGATAATATGCTAGTTCTGAAATGGTTTCCTGATGGCCAATTTTTTGGGGGGGTGTGACTCTGTGTATTCTATCGTTTTAGTGATGCTTCCTGAATTATCCAAGATTTTGCCCATAGCAATCTTTAGTATTGCAATTTAAAATTTGAATTTGTTCTACAGTTTTCTCAGCTTCAAGTATGCCAAGCAAGTTTTTCTCTTTTACTTTTCTGACTCCAGCTCTTTGCACATTTTGTCATAATACTTTGTGTGATCTCTTAAAGCTGTCCTTTGGAGAACAGATCCAAATATCAGATCTTTAACATCATTTCTTCCTTTCAAGGCTGTTCAGGGGGCTGTAAACCTTAACAGGTACATATAACCCCATCTTTCTTGCATGGAATGGTTGACAGATTCAAACTGCAGACCTTCTGTTTAGCAGGCCAATACTTAACTCGCTATAACACTAGGGTTTCTCTTCTAGTCTTCTCTGAAAATATCCAACCAGATAACCAGCTCCTATCACACATATTGTAAATGAATTCCTTAATTACATGCTTGTCTCTCCCAGAAGACTGTGCATTCCCTGAGGACATGGCTCTGTCATATTCATTGGTCTGTATTATGAGATTATTTAACATATTGGTTAAATAAATGGAAAAATAAATGACTAAACTCCTAAGAGAAAGTTCTCATGACTTAGCCTGTCAGGACTTGTAAGGCTAATTGTGAGGCTGATCTAAAGGCTGTGCCTCTTTTTTTTTTTTCTTTTTCTTTTGGCCTAATATTTTTTATTACTAATTTTAATAAAAATTTACAGATATTTTGGATTTCCATTCATTCATTGTTG
>NW_006403749.1:2314-3571 GCF_000299155.1 Elephantulus edwardii
TAGCCCTCTGCACAAGCACATTTAGATACAAGCATTCCTTTGAAGAATTGACGTTTTGACTAGGCCATACTCCTTTTAAGGAGCCCTGGCAGCCTACTGGTAAGGAGTTGCACAATAGCGCAAAGGCATGCAGTGTGATTCCACCAGCTGTTCCACAAAGAAAGGTGGGCAATCTCCTCCTATATGGATTATACAGCCTCTGAAAACCCACTAGAGGGTCAACTCCGAGTTGGTTCTGACCTGCTGGCAATGAGTAACAGAATACTCCTTTTAGCTTTCATGCCTATAAACCTTGCCTTTAAACCCCGTGGCCATCACATAAATTTTGTCTCATACTGAGTCTGAACTGCTAAAGATTTTCCAAGGCTCTGACCTTTAATGGAAGCCAACTGCCACATTTTTCTTCCACAGAGAAGCTGGTGGGTTTGAATCACCAGTTAGCAGCCAAGTGATGAATCAGTGAGCCACCAGAATTCCTTTGTCTTTAAACAGTAGAGGCTGAAGAGTACTATGATTCTAGAAGCAAACAATTAAGTTGCTCTGTGCAGACAAGGACCATAATTGTCTTTGTTTTTATTATATATGGAAAAAAAGTTGCCATTGAATATACTTGACTAGGGCAATTCTATGTGTGTCAGAACAGAACTGTGCTCCAAAGAGTTGTCACTGGCTGATTTTTCAAAAATAAATCTCCAATCCTGTCTTCTGAGGTGCTTATAAGTAGAGTTCCACCTCCAACCTTTCATTTAGTAGCCAAGTATGATAACTATTTGTACCACCCAGGAACTTAGAATTCGCTCACAGCTGAAGCTCCAGCAGATTCCTAAGGCTGTAAATTGCATAGCAGGAGATTGCCCATCCTTTTATATCAATCAATAGTGGATTTGAACTATAAGAGAGGTGTGGCCTTTGGGTTAACAGCGTGACTCCCTACTGCTTATGCCACCAGAGCTTCGTTTATCCTGCATTTAGTTGTTATGTGTTGTTGAATTGGAATTGACTCATAACTGAACTTCCAGAGGGTTTTAAGAGACTGTAAATCACGTGGGAGGAGATTTCCTGTCCTTCTCCCATGGAGCAGCGAGTAGACTGGAACTGAGTGTCTTCGGGTTGGTAATGCAATTACTTACCACTTGGCGAGCAGAGCACAGAAGGTGCTTGAGAAACATTTGTTGGATTAAATAATTAAATAACCTATGCCAAACCATATGATATATTACTCTGGAGATGAAAAGGTGAGGAAAAATGGAGTTGCTT
>NW_006403750.1:0-552 GCF_000299155.1 Elephantulus edwardii
TTCCAACCTTATGCCTTCAAGTTGGAAATTCAACTCCTTACTCACTAGGCCACCAGTCCTCCCTGGAACAGACTGTGGAAATCATTGAGTAATATGATTGGTATCACATGCAAGTAATATCTTGCTGAAAATTATTCAAAAGTGACTAGAACCGTACATTGACTGTGAACAGCCAGAATTTCAAGCTGAATTCTGAATAGGCCGTGGACCAAGGGATCAATTTGCTGATGTCAGAGGAATCTTGGCTGAAAGCAGAGAATATTAGAAAAAACTGTTTTCTTGATAATGTAAAGGCATTTGACTGTGTGTATGGTAACAAAGTATGGCTAACAATGAGAGCAATGGTAATCCCAAAACGTTTAATTGTGCTCATGGGAAACCTGCACATAGACAAAGAAACAGTCATCCAAACTGCACAAAAGAAATTGGATGTTTTAGAATCAGGAAAGATTAGTTTCCTCAGCATAATACTTTCCAGTCCCTCCATAAAAGCAACAGGGGTGAATATGGGCAGTGGAGGGGAAGGGTTAATTATAGAGTCGCACAATTTGA
>NW_006403750.1:3717-4568 GCF_000299155.1 Elephantulus edwardii
TGACAGACATATGAAGAAATACTCTAAATTATTGGCAATAAGAGAGATTCAAATGAAACCCACAATAAGATAGCATCTCACTCCAGCAGCAGGGGCAAAGTTTAAATGGAGAACAAGTGATAAATGTTGAAGAGGATGTAGTAAGATAGGAACTCTTACACATGGTTGGTGGGATTGTACAATGGTATAATCACTCTGGAAGGCAGTTTGGCACGTCCCTAGACAGTTGAACATGGAAATTCCATGTGACCCAGCTATTCCATTGCTTGGAATATATCCCAAGAAAATGAGAACTGAGGCACAAATAGAGACTTGTATGTTCATAGCGGCATTATTCACCATTGCAAGAGCATGGAAACAGCCCAAATGTCCAAGCACAATTGAATGGATTGAGAAATTATGGTATATTCATTCACACAATGGAATACTATGCAGGACATAGAAGGAATAATTTTGTAAATTATTACCTAACTTTGGAGGTACTGGAAAGCATTATGTTGAGTGAACTAACTCAGTCCTACAAGGACAAACACTGTATGAATCCATTATTGTAGAACGAGTATGAGGATCCAAGGAGGGGAGGGCAAAAGCAGAGAGGTGAGAATGTACGGCGAGGGAGGATTAATCATGGGGTCGTACAAGTTGTTAGGGAGTCAAGGGTAAGGGAAATGGGAAGAATCTGGTTGAAAAACAATGAGGGTAAAGGAAATGGGAAGAATCTGGTTGAAAAACAATGTCACAATGTCTTGGAATTTTGTAAATAAATAAGGTTTAAAAATTATGTAAAATAAAATGTATATGAATGATTGGATTAAACAATGTAAATGAAAGACTGTATAAAATACAATGAA
>NW_006403751.1:0-3496 GCF_000299155.1 Elephantulus edwardii
CTCAATCTCTTCACCATCCATCATGATGCTGCCAATTGGCCCAATGTGATTTACTGCCTCTGAAAACCCACTGGGGGGAAGGTCAGCTATGGGTCGCTGTCAACTCAACAGTATACAACATCTGGGTGAGTCAGAATCCTCAACCTTCCAGCTACCAGCAGAGCACAAAATATAGAAATTCACTACACAGAGACAACAGCCCTCAGCCTTCTCAAGTGGGCTTCACAAACAACACTCCCTGGCTTCCTCCAGTGCAACAGTGCCCACCTGCCTCTGAGAGACAGCAGGCAGGCCAGCCTGCCCCACTGGGACCACAGTGCCAGCCCTCACAGCACTGAGCATTCCCCGCGGCCATCTCCAGAGCAAACACCATGCCCTTGCTCACCTGGGCACACTTGTGCTGAGAAGAGCTCCTCACCTGCGCCAGAGGCGCGACAGATCTTTATTTATAGCTCAAGACAAGAAATACTGATAAAAAAGGCTAAAGTCTTTCACAATCTATTTCCAGACCTGCTCCAATCTCCTTGTGTGGGCTCAGTGTACTCAAGAAGACCACGGTCTTCAGCCCATCAGACCTAGAATCCAATCTAGAAGTACCACTGGCATCTGAGTGACTCCTTGGATATTCTAGGGTGTCAGCTGCCAAATGGGGTTTGAGCTTTAAAAAAGCCCCACAGCTGTGCAGGAGCAGGCTCATGGCGACCATCCATTGGGGGTCCAAGCTGCACCTCTGTACCCCAGGAGGCTGTCTCAATGTTCTCCCAAGTTGCAGATGGAGGATTTGAGCCACCAGCTTTCGTTAATAGTCTGACACATCACATTCTGTGTTACCAGGAAAGGAGATCTGATATTTGTAGGGCAGCTCTGAAGATTCTAGGATAAGATTTCGATGCACAGAGGAAATGCCTGGGAGAGTGGTGGTGGTGGTGGTGGTAGCTGTCACATTCAATTCATAGCGACCATATGAACAACAGATCTGTACCCCGTCCTATCCTGTGCTGGCCTCATCATTTGACACACTCATGCCCATTGCTACAGTCACTGTGTCAACCATCTCATCAAGGGTCTTTCACTGACCCTCCACCTTTCCAAGCATGCTGTCTCTCTCTGTGAAGTCATTTCTCCTAGCGCGAGACGAAAAGTTGCCATGTTTGCCTCCGAGGAGTGCTCTGGCTGCATTCCCTAAGACTTATCCTTTCCCCCCGCCTTTGGCAGTTCATGATATTCGGCACCATTCGCCAACACCGCAGCTGAAAGGCATCAATTCTTCTGTCATCCACTGTCCAGCTCTCAGCAGCACAGTGAGTGGCTGAAAAGACCATGGCCTGAAGGCATAGTGTCCAGCAAATGACAGCATTGGTGATGATCAGCTGTGAACAACCAGGGATGACCACTGCAGCTCCTGAGGGCAAGAGGGGATGGCCCAGAGAGGGGGCCCCAGCCTGGACAGCACAAACAAGTCATGCATCGTCAGAGGGGCAGCGGGCACAGGCACAGAGAGGCCTCTGTCTTCACGAGGCTCGGGGCACGTGGCCCTGCCTGAACCCCTGGTACAGATGCTTCTGAGTACATGCAGTAGACCGAGTTAGCACACAAGTAACTAGCAGTGAACGGTGCACGCCAGCTACTTTACTTTTCTGACCTGTTCTGTGTCCCTTTGAACGGGCTGTGACTATTGTAACTAAAATGCATCCAACACTTGTCTCAAAACCGCAAATGGCATAATAAGGCAGTATAGTGCAGAATTTCTGTAACTAAATGGCTAAACATCCCATGGACGGCCAAAAGAACAAACAAGTATGTCTTGGAAAGGGTGCAGCCTTTGCAACTCTTTGGAGGCAAGGATGATGGGGCTTTGCCGCAGATACTTCAGGCATGTTGCTAGAAGGGGCCATTCCTTGGAGAGTGACATGAGGCTGCAAACGGTGTGGAGGGTCGTGAAGGAAAGGAAGATCCTTGACCAGGTGAAGTGACACAGTGACCGCTGCAATGGGCTCTTGTGTGTCAGGGGGGTATGAGGATGGTGCAGGATAGAACAGGGTTCAGTTCTGTTGTTCATAGGGTCGCTATGGGTCATACTCGACTTGATGACACTTAACAACAACAATGGCTGAAGTGTAGCAATTGGGCGGCTGGGCCAGGATCGGGCATTGCTCTGTTCTGCTGTACACATGGTAGTTTTTTGGGGGGTGGGTGCATGGTTTAATAAGTATAATTTCCTTTTTATTTTTCTTTCACATGAGCTTTTTTCTTCAGCCTGTAAGCCGTCAAACCCTTCCATGGCCTTTGGTGGAAGTCATGGGGCAGCACCTGCAGGTCTAAATGTAGGTGGATTCTGTCCTCCAGGTTCAGGAGAACTTTTCTCACCGTCTCATGGTGAATGGTACAACACACACAATGCAGCTTCACACGGAGCTTTGGAAGAACGTTCTGTGCCAGAGACACTCGCTTGGGAGACGTCCCCTGACAGCGGCTGCTCTACTGTATTTCAAATCACGACTTCTTCATTGCCTCGCCTTTGGATGCACAGAGGGTACAGTTTGTGCGGCGAATAGGCTGCAGGTGGCCCTGGTCTTTTGGTTTTTTGTTGTTTCTCCTTTTCTTTGTCGTCCTGGACCCAAGGAGCTGAGAGCACAGGGTGGTCTGGAGTTGGAACCAACCCTACGTCGTCAAAGCTACAACAATGCTTAGAGAGAAGACCCTGAGGGGCCCAGGTAAAGCATTTCACTGCTAGTGGAAAGGTTGACAGTTCAAGCCACCCCAGGTGCAAGTTGGAGGGCTGGACCAGCCACCTGATTCGGAAGGACAAAAACCCAAAGAAACAGCTCTACTGGGTGTGCATGACGACCAGAGTCAGCATTAATGCAGTGACAACAACGCCCAAGTTTGTTCTTATTTCTGATTGAAAAGGCCGTATTAGAAATGCATTTACTCCTTCAAAGTCTGCTTTAACCCATTAACTTGTCATCCTCACAGCCCCCTGACACACAAGAGCCCACTGAAGCCCTTACCAATTCCTAACCCTACTATTTCCCTTTGTCTTTCATACTTTGGACATGTAGCTAAGCGAGGCTATTCCCTGGGAGAGGAGAGACATCTTGCTTGAAAGACGGAGGGTCGGGGCAGGAGAGGTGGGGACCCCTGGGGAGATGGCTTGGCGCAGTGACTTCAGCAGTGGGCTCAAGTGCATCAGAGACTGTGAAGTTGGCGCAGGACAGGAACTTGCAGGTCATAGGGTGGCTAAGTCTCGTACTCCACTTGATGGCACTTAACAACAACCAGAAATAGAAAACTTGTTTCTATTTCTCTGACTCTACAGAATAAAAACAAAGCAAGTGGAGAAAAAAAGTAGCAAATACCGTACCGTGTGTGTGTGTATGTGTATGTGTATGTGTGTGTGTGTGTGTGTGTGTGTGTGAGAGAGAGAGAGAGAGAGAGAGAGAAAGGAGGGAGGTGGGAGGAGGAGAGAAGGGAGAGGGAGAGGGAGGACGAGGGC
>NW_006403752.1:0-491 GCF_000299155.1 Elephantulus edwardii
GGTAATTCTCTGGTACGAATTGTCTGTAGGTCAATGCCTTTGAGGTGAAAGGAAATTTCAACTGGTAAAAGCCGATAAAATTCAAGTCTGAAGAATCATGCATTCTTCCAGTCTTCAGACTTCCTGCTGAGGCTCTGAAGGTCTAAGTGAATACAATCCAGGATGGATGCTGGGCACCGGCCCTCCTCAAGACTGGTACAGCAAAGCCACCACACTGCCGCAAGGTGGACCTGTTCTGGAGAGAATTCTTGGAGCCAGGATGGATAGCTGTGGGGGAAGCGGGCGTCCACCGGCCGCCCGCACAAAAATGGCCACGCACAAGCCGAGGGGCTGCGTGCAAGCTGAGTGCCCGTGCAGCGGGATGGGGGGTGTCACGCCCCCAGCGGCCTAATTTTATTATTTTTTATGTTATGTTATTTTTTACTACCCCAGTGGTAGTAGCATGGTTTAACAACAAGCATTAATTGTTGAAGAAGATGTGGAGAGATTGG
>NW_006403752.1:2992-3518 GCF_000299155.1 Elephantulus edwardii
TTCCAATTCATGACAACTGTCAGTTGGTTTTCCAAGACTAAGTCTTTATGGGAAGAGACTGTTCATCTTTTTCCTGTGTAGTATGAAACTGTAAACCTTTTGGCTAGCAGCTTAACACATACACTTTATGCCAGTAGGACTAAAATTGTTACGTGCCATTGAGTCAATTGTGACTCATAGCAACCTATGAACAACAGCTCTGAACGGAATTCCCCTAGCCTGAGCCAATCTCACTGTCTCTGACACACCTGAACTCATTGCTCTAATCACTGTGTCAATCTGTCTCATCCAGGGTTTTCCTCTCTTGCACTCACCCCCTTCCAACCATGAAGTCCTTCTCCAAAGACAACATACCCAAGAATATGCGAGACATAACTTCAAAATTTGTGCCTCTAAGGAACAACTTGGTTTCGTTATCTCCAGGACAGACATGTTTGTTCTCTTGGAAGTCCATGATATGTTCATTGCTCTTCTCCAGCACCACAACTCATTTCTTCTCTGTCATCTTCATTCATTGTCCAGCTCA
>NW_006403753.1:0-555 GCF_000299155.1 Elephantulus edwardii
CAACCATTTTGAATAATATTGCATGAGTTCCTTGTTTTTCAATGCAGCATAGTATTCCATTGTGTGAATATACCATAGCTTCTCTATCCATTCGTATGTTGATGGGCACTTAGGTTGTTTCCAACTCCTTGCTATTGTGAACAAAGCTGCAATAAACATGGATGTGCATATATCTGCTTGGATGTTAGTTATGGTCTCTTCAGGGTGTATTCCCAGTAGTGGAATTGCTGAGTCAAATATTATCTCTATTTGCAACTTTTTGAGAAAGTGCCATACTGCTTTCCACATGGGTTACAACATTTTACACTCCTATCAACAGTGAATAAGGGTTCCAGTTTCTTCACAACCTCGCCAGCATTTGTTGCTTGCTGTTCTGTTAAATTTTGCTATTTTGACTGGGGTGAAATGATATCTCATAGTTGTTTTAATTTGCATCTCTCTTAGAGCTGCGGATTTTGAACATTTCTTCATGTGCTTGTTAGCCATCTGAGTGTCGTCTTCAGTGAAGTGCCTGTTCATATCCTGTGCCCATTTTTCTATTGGATTATTTACCTT
>NW_006403753.1:2357-3481 GCF_000299155.1 Elephantulus edwardii
TTTCGGTTTGTGTTAGTTTATGTAGGTTGTGTTTTTCTAAGTATTTGTCCATTTCCTCTAGATTTTCACATTTGTTTGAGTATAGTTTTTCATGGTACTCTAATGTTAGCTTTTTTATTTTAGGTGGGTCTGTTGTGATGTTTCCTGATTCATCTCTTATTCGGATTATCCGTGTCTTCTCCCTCTTTTGTGAGTTTTGCCAGTGGTTTATCGATTTTATTGACCTTTTCAAAGAACCAACTCCTAGTTTTGTTGACAGTTTCAATTGTTTTTTTGTTTTGTATTTCATTTATTTCTGCTCTAGTTTTTATAATTTCAGTTTTTTCAAAGGGTGTCAGGTTTTCTTGCTGTTCTTTTTCAATTTGCTGGAGATATTGGTTTAGAGAGTCAATAGTCTGTTTTTCCTGTCTTTTGATATGTTTGCTTATTGCTATAAATTGACCTCTGATTACTGCTTTGGCTGTTTCCCAGAGGTTTTGGCAAGTGGTGTTTTCATTGTCATTAGTTTCAAGAAAGTTTTTAATTTCATTTTTTATTTCTTCTACTACCCAGTCATGTTCAAGCAAGGTGTTGTTCAGCTTCCAAAAGTATGGGTTTTTTTCTCCTTTATTGTCCTATTATTAATTTCTAATTTTGTAGCATTATGGTCTGACAAGATGGTTTGTACTATGTCTATGTTTTTTAATTTATTGGTGCTTGCCTTGTGACCTAGAATGTGATCTATTCTAGAGAATGTTCCATGTACATTGGAGAAGAAGGTCTACTGTGCTTTTTGGGGGTGTGTTAGTCTATAAATATCTATGAGGTCAAGTTGGTTTACTATGTAGTTTAATTCTTCAGTATCTCTGTTGAGTTTTTTCCTGATAGTTCTTGAAAAGGGTGTATTGAAGTCTCCCAGCACTATAGTAGTGTTGTCTATTTCCTTTTTCAGTTTTGTTAATGTTTGTTTTATGTATTTTGCTGGTCTTTCATTTGGTGCATAGATATTTATTATTGTTATGTGCTCTTGTTCTATTGACCTTTTCAGCATTATGTAGTGACCTTCCCTGTCCTCTGTGATGGTTTTTACATTGATATTTATTTTATCAGAGATTAATATGGCTACTCCTGCTTTTTTTCTGGTT
>NW_006403754.1:0-946 GCF_000299155.1 Elephantulus edwardii
TGGGAGTGTAAAATGGTGCAACCACTGTGGAGGGCTGTATGGTCCTTTCTCAAAAAGTTGCAAATAGAAATACCATTTGACCCAGCAATTCCATTACTGGGAATTTGCCATAAAGAAACCATAACTGCCACCCAATGTTTATTGCAGCTTTGTTTGCAATAGCAAAGATCTATAAACAACCCAAGTGCCTATCAACAAACAAATGGATAGAGAAGCTCTGGTATATTCACACAATGGAATACTATGCTGCATTGAAAAACAAGGAACTTAACAAATATTATTCAAAATGGATGACCCTGGAGGAATTATGCTGAGGGAAGTATCTCAATCACAAAAGGACAAATACTACATAGTGTCACTGTTGTAAAATGGGACTGATGTAGTAGTTTGGGGTGAGAATGAGAAAGATGGGATAAATTATGTATACTGCATTGAAACAGATGAGAAAGAGACCTGTTTAAAAGGGATATATGATTAGGTATTATTGTCATGACAGGAGTCCACAATGAAGGCTTCACAGTGGAGTGGACTTGGCAGGAGGGATTGTATAACAATGAAAGAATTTTTCTTTTACTTTTCAAAGAGAAGAGCAAATTGGGGGGAAGGGGCAGGCAGAAGAATAGTGCAACAATGAATGAATGTAAACCCTAAGTCTCTATAAACTTTTATTAAAATTAATGTAAAGAAATAAAAAGAACAGCAAGCAAAACCTAGAGTCTCTAGAAGAAAGAAAAAACAAAGAAACAAAAAATGAAAAATAGAATAAACAAAGATTAGGATCTAGTTGACTGAAGAGATTACTAAAATTGACAAGCTCCTGGCAAGTCTTACAAAGGAAAAGAAGGCAGCTCAAACAGCATGAATAAAGAATTAATGATATCACCTATAACCAGGAGAGGATAAAATAGATGAATGGAATCTTCTAAGAATCAAATCCCTATGCACA
>NW_006403754.1:2521-3539 GCF_000299155.1 Elephantulus edwardii
TACTGAAGCTATTTCACAATACAGAAAAAAAATGGAATATTCCTGAAGTTATTTTATGAAGCAAGGAAACTTTGACAACAAAGTCAGAAAAAACACCACTGAAAAAGAAAACTATAGACCCTTATTAAAATTTAAGAATTCTCAACAAAATTCTAGCCAATATAATCTTTTTCCTTATTATTAAAAAAAATCATCATGATTAAGTGGGATTCGTGCAAGGTATGCAAGGATGATTCAACATTAGAAAAAACAATCCAAGCAGTCTATCACATCAATAAAGCAAAGGAAATGAAGAATAAAAAATTGATGGAGAAAAGGCATTTGACAAAATTTAACACCCTTTCCTAAAAAACAAAACAAAACAAAACAACAACAACAAAAAAAACCACTCAACAAAATAGGACCAGAAAGGAAATTCCTCAACATAATTAAAAGCATATATACGAAACAAATTAACAGCATATATACGAAACCAACAGTCAATAACACTTTCAATAGAGATGGAAGGCAATCTCCTTGTGGGTTGAGTGGCAATCAGACAAGTATGCCCACTATTACCACTCCTATTCAATATTGTGTTGGAAGTCCTAGCCAAAGCACTAAGACAAGAAACTATGGTGCATTCACACAATGGAGTACCTTGTAACACTAATAAAGAAAAAATTCACAAAACACTACAAAACATGGATGCAAGTAGAGTGCATTATAGTAGGTCAGTCATTCACAAAAGGATTCCTATAGTATAAAACAACTGGTCTAAAAAGCTAAGGAAAGGTTTACACACAGAATGATTCTTGGGTGGTTATTTGGAATGAAAAGGGCAAAAGAGATTAAAAATTAGTACAGGTTAAGTGGAGTGACTGTTGCTGTATGCCATGAAGTCGGAACCAACCTGACCCTCCAGCAGGTTTCAGAAACAGTAATTCTCTAAGACCTGGCCCCTTCTAACAACATACCCAAAGAGCCAACACCAATTCTACTGAAGCTATTTCACAATACAGAAAAAAAATGGAATATT
>NW_006403755.1:0-527 GCF_000299155.1 Elephantulus edwardii
GGGAGACTGAGAAAGATGGGATAAATTATGTATACTGCATTGAAACTGATGAGGAAGAGAACTGTTAAAAAGGTATATATGATTAGGTATTATTGTCATGACAGGAGTTCAGAATGAAGGCTGCATAGTGGAGTGGATTGGAGGGAAGGGATTGTATAACAATGAAAGAATTTTTCTTTTACTTTTCAAAGAGAAGAACTATCTGGAGGGGAGGGGTAGACAGGGAGAAAAGTGCAGCAATGAATGAATGGAAATCCAAAATCTCTGTACATTTTCATTAATAATAATAATAATAAAGTGTACCCCAAAATAAGAGGACAAACATAGGAGTTGACAGAGTTGGGGGGAGACAAAGAAAGATGGAATAAATAATGTATACTGCATTGGAACAGATGAGAGAGAGAACTGTTTAAAAAGGATATATGATTAGACATTATTGTTATGACAGGAGTCCAGAATGAAAGTAGCATAGTGGAGTGGAATTGGGGTGAAAGAATGAATAACAATGAAATAATTTTTTTTCTTTT
>NW_006403755.1:1967-3477 GCF_000299155.1 Elephantulus edwardii
TCTCACATACTTTGGGGCACATGACACCACGCTTGGAAAGGTCAAAGATCAGCAAAGGAGAGGAAGAGTCTCGTTGAGATGGACTGACACTGACTGTAATTGCGGGCTCACATGTGTCAGAGGTGAGGCTGGCACAGGATACGGCAAGCAAGGTTCAAGGTTCACAGGGTCGCTAGTAGTTGTAGTCGACTCAATGGGATGAACACAAAACCAGTGGTAAGACTGGACCTATGGGATATGAGATAACCCAGCATAATCCTTATCTCAAACTCCTTCACCTTAATCTTGTCTATAAAGATCCTTTTCCCTTGTGAAGTGACGTATCCACAGGTTCCAGAGATCAAGACATGAACATCTTGTATTTCTGATAACGAGTAGAAATGAAAACAAACAATTTCATTGGAGCCATTCTGCTGCCTACCATTCTCTGCTTCTAGAAACCGCCTGAGAGTTGTTCATTCTCAAAGATTTTCAAAGTGACCATCTCCCAAAACGCTTACAATTTTCCAGGAAGGGAATAATCCCTATCACTGTGAAGAGAATGAAAGTGCCTAGTTAGTGGGAATTCTTCAGTTTTGTTTTCATTTCTACTCATTATCAGAAAAAAGAAAAAAACAGTCATGGAATGTTCCTGAGGTTTCTAAAGCAAGCACCTCCATGCCAGTAACCATGGCCAAGAATGCAAAGAATATGCTCAATTCTTTTATCTGCTGGCAGGTGAAATCCAAGTATTGGTCCCATTCTGGGAACTTTTGGATAGCAACATGCTCTAGAAGAATGGAATATCAAGGTTTAGAAAGACACCAAGACTCCCTTAGTGATGTGAGATTTGGGGAGGAATTGATGTGATAGGAAAACGGGAGGTATCTCTTATCTGGGAGGTAAAGGAAGACCTAGCAGATAACATGAGGAAAAGAAGTGTGTATGCACCTTATAGATGAGGACAAAATCTAATTCACTCACCAAAAGAATCATTTCTTTACAAATATTTATTAAGCACCCCAGTATGAAAGGGAAGGTAAAAGACACTATGCCACATGCCTTAAGGGGATCTGGTGACAAATTGTTAAAGTGCACAGCTATTAACCACAAGGCCCCATCAGCAGCTCCAAGGAGGAAAGGTATGGCAAGCTTCTCCCGTAGCCATGACAACACTGGACTCTTACGGAGCAGTGCCACTGAGTCCTGTTAGTGTTGTTATGGGTCAGATTGAGCTCGGTAGGAACATTGAGGGCTCGAGACAGAAGGATGAATTAGTCGGAAAGCCTACTCTTTAAAAAAAATTATTAATTTTAATGAACATTTACAGAGAATTTTTTGGATTTCCATTCATTCATTGTTGCACTATTTTCTCTATGCCCCCCCAGTTCGTTCCTCTTTTTTTTCTTTTTCTTTTTTTCCCCTGAAAGTCTGTTTTAATTGTCCCATTGCCACAGTGCTTGTCAAAACCAGTTCTGATTAATCTCCTTTGTCAGTAAGCCTACTCTTTAAAAAAATATTATTAATTTCA
>NW_006403756.1:0-3773 GCF_000299155.1 Elephantulus edwardii
TGGCAGCATCAGGATGGATGGTGAAGAGATTGAGATTGTCCACAGATTTAGTCTGCTTGGCTTCACAATCAACACTCTTGGCACCAGGACCCAGAAAATTAAAAGACATATTGTGATGGGAAAGTCTGCTGTTAGGGACTTCTCTAAAGTACTGAAGAACAACAGTGTCTCTCTGGAAACTAAGGTGTGTCTGATACAGGCCATGGTCTTTGCAGTCACTTGTTATGCATCAGAGAGTTGGACAATGATTAGGGAGGATAGAAGGAGAATTGATGCCTTTGAGCTTTGGTGTTGGAGGAGAGTATTGAGGGTACCATGGACTGCTAAGAGAACAAACAGATTCATCCTGGAGAGAGTTAAACCGGGCTGCTCCTTGGAGGCAAGGATTCTGAGGCTTTGTCTGACATGTTGTAAGGAGAGACTGGTCCTTGGAGAAGGACATCATGCTTGGGAGGGTGGAGGGCAGGTGCAGGAGGGGAAGGTCATCTAGGAGATGGATTGATTCAGTGACTGGGGTAATCAGGATGAGTGTGTCTGAGACAGTGAGATTGGCGCAGGACAGAACAGAGTTTAGGGTTGTTGTACCTAGGTTTGCAATGAGTCTCAAGCAACTCGACAGCACATTACAACAACAACAATACAAATATTTATCCCCTTCTTCAATGAGATGGAAAAGCCAATCTCCAATTTCATTTAAAATGGAAAGAGATCCCAAATAAGCCAATCACTCCTTAAAAGGAGAAACAAGGTAGGAGGCATCCCACCCCCTGATTTCAAATCCTACTGCACTACAGTGGTGGTCAAGACTGTACCAATACTGGTACACTGACAGACACACAGATCAATGGAATAGAATTGAGAACCCAGAAATCAACCCATCTACCTATGGTCAACTAATTTTTTACAAGAACATGAAATCAGTTAAGTGGGAAAATGACAGCCTTTGTAACAAACAGTGTTGGCAAAATTGAAAAACTATCTGCAGAAAACTCAAACAAGACCCACACCTCATATCATGGACAAAAACTAACTCCAAGACCTAGGACTAAAACCAAGGACTAGAAACTTCATTAGAGAAAAGCTTAATAAAACCCTATTTTATACTATTTTTTAATACAAGTTTATTTACAAAATTTGAATATGTTGCTTTTCACAGCAGATCCTTCCCATTTCCTTCACACACACTCATCAAATTTTGAGACTCCATGATTAATCCTCCCCTGACACCATCCTCATCCCTTGTCTTCCACCCTCCCCTCTCTTGGATCCTCATATTCATTCTACAACAATGGTTTTTATGCAGTATTTGTCCTTATAGGACTGAGGTATTTCACTCAACATAATGCTCTCCAGTCCCTCCCAAGTTAGATAATAATTTCCAAAATCATTGTGTCTACTTGCTGCATAGTATCCCATTGTGTGAACATACCATAATTTCTCAATTCATTTGATAGTGGTTGGACATCTGGGCTGTTTCCATGTTCTTGCGATGATGAATAACACTGCTATGAACATCGGTATACAAGTCTGTTTCTGCCTCAGTTTTCATTTTCTTGGTGTATATCCCATGCAATGCTGGGTCACATGGAATTTCTATATTCAGCCATTTAAGGAACCGTCAAATTGCCTTCCAAAGCAGACATTTGGCAATACCAGTTCAAACAAGAGTCCCGTAATGAAACTTTACAGAATACTCTTGGGTCTCCATAAGAAAAAGACTGATAACTCAATTATGAAATGAGCAAAAGACATGGGAAGAATTTTCACAGAGAAAGATATTCGAATGGCCAACAGATATACGAAGACATGCCCAAAGTCACTGGCAATAAGAGAAATGCAAATAAAATCACAATGAGATACCATCTCACTCCAGTAGCAGTGGCAAAGTTTAACAAGACAGCAAGTAATATATGTTGAAGATGATGTGGTGAGATAAGAACTCTCATATACTGTTGGTGGGATTTTAAAATGGTACCACCATGTATCTTTTAAGGACATTCTAACTTTAGAAATCTAATGTTTCCTACCTCCAGATGGGATAATTTTTCCACTACTTACATTCTTCTTAAGGAAGTGCTGGTTGTCTAGTAGTAAGTAGCTGTGCTATCAATCAAAAGGCACAAAGTTCAAATCCACCAGTTGTTCCACAGGGGAAAAATGACCAATCAATAATAACAAACTTTCCTGTATGTGACAGATTGTAATTCAGGTTCATTTCTCATCTGATCATAAACATGACTCAAATTATCCAAGTAGAAATTTTCTGTCATAATGATAAATATTATACAATATAGTGAAGATTATTACAGTCATTGAAATTTTCACTTAAAAATGGTACAGCCACTCTGGAAGGCAGCTTGCAATTTCCTCAAAAAGCTGAATCTAGAAATTCCATATGACACAACTACTCCACTCCTGGGAATGTTGTTGTTGTTGTTATGTGCCATCGAGTCGCCTGAGACTCATAGCGACTCCTGGGAAAATACCTTGAAAAATTAGAATTGAGATCCAAACATAGATTTGTACACCGGTGTTTCAAAACAGCGTTACTCACTATCGGAAGAACATGGAAACAGACCAAATGTCCAACTACAATGGAATGGGTTGAGAAATTATTGTACATTCACACAATAGAATACTATGCAGCATACAGGAGCAATGATTTTGTAAATCCTTGGGACTGGAGAGCATTATGCTGAGTGAACTAACTCAGTCTCATAAAAACAAATACTGTATAAGACCAGAATTGTAGAACAAGTAAGAGGATCCAAGGATGGGGGTGGGGAGCAGGGAGCACATGAGCAGCAGCGGTGGGGGTGACAAAGATTACAGGGTTCCACATTTTGATGGACGGAAGTAGGGATGAGAAAGGAAAGGGAAAAGATTCTATGTTAAAAACAATTAATATGAGCTTTTAAAAGTAAAACAGTATAAAATAAATAATTTTTTTAAAAAATATAAAAAATTCTGGAAGAAGATTTGAAAAAATCAGTACAAGACCAAATTGACAATATTGTACTGGAAGTGTTGAAAAAATCAGTACAAGACCAAATTGACAATATTGTACTGGAAGTGTTTGTGAGGGAAATACAAGATAAGGAAATAAAAGGCATCCAGATTGGAAAAGAGATGGTTAAACTGTTGCCTAATGTCAATGATAGGATAGTGTACACAGACAACCCCAAGGACTCAACAAAAAAAAAGATCTATTAGAGCTAGTAGACCACTTAAGTAGAGAGGAAGGATATAAGATCAATATCCAAATATAAGTGAGATTTCTCTACAGTAACAAAGAGAACTCAGAGAAGGAAACCAAGAAAGCAACACCATTTACAATAGCCAACCACAAATTGAGATTCTTGGGAGTGAGCATAACTATACAAAATATATTTCAGGTAGCAGATGTTGATCTGCTGGCTGTCCTGTGAGGTGCCCAACTTCAGCTAGTCAGAGTCGAGCCTCTGTTTTGACCTTTCTGCCGGAACGGATGTCGCAGGCTTTTGGTGTCTCCGATTACCTGAGAAAATAGGGTGGGTCTGCGGGGTCTGCTGGCTGTCCTGTGAGGTGCCCAATTTCAGCTAGTCAGACCGTATGATATATTACTCTGGAGATGAAAAAGTAAGGGAAAATGGAGTTGCTTTCATAGTTAAAAAAGTCATTGCTAGATCTGTCTCGAAGTACAATATCGTCAGTGACAGGATAATATCTATATGCATACAAGGAAGTCCAGTGAATACCACTATCATTCAAATATATGCACCAACAACCAGAGC
>NW_006403756.1:3873-4454 GCF_000299155.1 Elephantulus edwardii
GTATAAACCCTACTGGACTAAAAAGTAAATTCCCATTAAGTGTCCACTAAAGATATTTTTAACATGGCCCAGGAATGGGCTTTCATTACTATTTATAATATATGTAACAAAAAAATTTACTCTTTATACTGTTGTTGTTATGTGTCATTGAGTCGATTGTGACTAATAGCAACCCTAAGTACAACAGCCCTAAACCCTTCTCTATCCTGAGCGAACCTTATCATCTCTGACACATCAACCTCCATTTCCCCAATCACTGAATCAATCCATCTCATCCAGGATTTTCCTCTCTTGCCCTGTCTCCCAAAGTTCCAAACATGACATCCTTCTCCAATGACTGGTCTGTCATGGCAACATGCCCAAAGTATGACAGATGGAGCATCAAAATCCTTACTTCCAGGGAGCAACCTGGTTTCACTGTCTCTAAGATGTTGTTGTGTGGCTGTTATGTGCCATAGAGTCGTTTGCGACTCATAGCGACCCTCTGTACAACGGCCCTAAACCCTGCTCTATCCTGTGCCAATTGCATTGCCTCTGACACACCCATCCTGATTACCCCAGTCACTGAATCAATCCACTTC
>NW_006403757.1:0-1258 GCF_000299155.1 Elephantulus edwardii
GAAATTAAAACAGACATTCGGAGGGCGGGGGAAGAAGAACAAACTGGGGAAGAGATTAGAGAGAATGGTACAGCAATGAAGGAATGAAAACCCAAAATCCCTGTAAATGTTCATTAATACTAATAAAATTTAATAATAAAAAAAATTAGGTGAGAGCTATTAACTCATGTATACACGTAATCTAAGTACTTTCGAAGCAAACCACGAGGTTCAAATCTACCATCCACAAAGAGGAAACAAACAAAATCAAATATGAAGAGTGTCTTTTCTCCAATTTCTAAACTTATAGGTTTAGAAATTCAATGGAGGGTTGCTTTGAACCACAGTCAGCTCAAATACAGTCTTTTTTTTTTTTTTTTAAATAGACAGCAAACTTAAGACATATTTTAAGAAAACTTTATTTGGTAGAGTAAAATATCCCTTCACTTTTACATATCATAAAACACGCCTAATTTAATAAACAATACAAATTCTTATACAAATGTTAAAAGAACTAAAGTTAGAAAATCAAAATGAAAGGATGTACTCAGCAATTTTATAACTGAAAGAACTGAGAGCCAATTCAAGCCTGGAATTGCATTACTGGAAGATTCTATGGGCAGGAAACATCAAAAGGACATAGAAGGGAAGAAGTATATGAAAGGAATAAATCAATAGGCACTATATGTATGACAACAATCTGCAACAAGACTTGCATTGTAAAGAGAACAGGGAGAGGGAGATAGAAGGAGAGAGAAAAAATGTGCAACAGCAACTTCAATAAATTCCAATCTTTCTGTAAACTCTTATTAAAATTATAATTAAGGAGAGGAGAATATAGAAGGAGTGCATGAAGTTACTGTATCAAAAAGAAAGGGTTAATATGGAAATGTTTAAAGAAGTAAAATGTAATAAAGATCCAATAGTAGACGTTTGAGCTTGATTGAAAGCATTGGCAAAAAATAAGGTCCCAGGAATTGATGGAATTCCAATTGATATGTTTCAACATACAGATACAACTCTAGACATGCTGATTAGTCTCTGTCACGAAATCTGAAACACAGCTACCAGGCCAACAGACTGGGTCCATATTTGTTCCCATTCCCAAGGAGGATGAACCAACAGAAATGAGGAAATTATAGAGCAATATAATTTTCAAGTAAAATTTTGCTGCAAATTATTTTAAAATTAATGGAACAGTACATTTTCCCAGAACTGTCAGAATTTCAACCTGAATTTAGAAGAGGCTGTGGCATGTGAGATACTAAGGCTGATATCA
>NW_006403757.1:1598-3754 GCF_000299155.1 Elephantulus edwardii
TGTCAAGGTTGTATTCTTTCTCCATGTCTCTATTCAACCTATATACTGAGCAAATCATTGAAGAAGCTGGAGTCTATGAAAAAGAATGTGGAATCAGGATTGGAGAAAGATTCATCAATCATAACCTGCCCTATACAGAGGACACAACCTTGCTTGCTGAAAGTGCAGAGGACGTGAAACATCTACTGTAGAAGATCGAAGATTGTACAGCCTTCAGTATGGATTACAAATTAACATCAAAAAACTGCTCACTACTAGACCAATAAGAAACATCATGATAGATGGAGAAAATACTGAAGTAGTCAATGATTTCGTTTATTTGGGTCCCAACTCAATATCCAGAGTATTGGCTGTCAAGAACTTAATAGATATTTTGGCTGGGAAAATCTCCTGTCAAAGACCTTTCCTAATTTTTGAAGAGCAAGAATGCCAGTTTAAAGACTAATATGAGCCTGGTCCAAGCTATGGTCTTTTCAATTACTTCTGATGCATTTGAAAGTTGAGCAATGAATAAGAATGACAGAAGAATCAATGTCTGTGAGTTGTGGTATTAGAGACAGTACTGAATATTCCATGAACTATCAAAAGAACAAACCCCGCATACCCGGCCCATGAACCCGCGTGCCCGGCAGGTGAATGTGAAATGACCCCTGAAATATATTCTTATCAGCTTCATATAGAATCATGATATAGTGCTAAGAAATACAAAAAATCGTATGTTTTTTTTATACATCTAATTTATTAAGATTTATATATGGATCAAACATAAGCAACAAGAAGAAAGCATACAGGGATTAGTCCCACTTACCTGGAAAACGTGGAATAGGGGCTACTGTGCCCTCTCCTTTCCCATTTTATCATTCACGATTACCTCCCATAACAGGCCTATGGTGCTCAGTATAGGACTTTACAAAATAAGTGAGACAGACTCTCTCTGTATACTATTCAATGTTTACGAATAGGTTGTAATTTATGAGATATAATTCATAAATTCTAGTAAGGCAGGTATAATGATATTTAGATGATCTGTTGGTAGTCTGCAAGAGTTTGCGCTGCTAAACCAAAGATGGTGTTTCCCAGTTGAGTGGAATCCACCAGTTTCCCAGGGAGAAAGAGAAATCATTGCCACCTGTGTAATATCAAGCCTAAGAAAAACGAGCTGGAGGCTAGGGGTTAATGGCGTTGTATGAATGCGTGCCAGCCTGAGAACCCCGCGGGCCCGGTACATGAACGTGAACTGACCCCTTAAATATATTCTTATCAACTTCATATAGAATCACGATATAGTGCTAAGAAATGCAGAAAATCATATGGGTTTGTTGTACTCCTAATTTATTAAGATTTATATATGGATCAAACATCAGCAACAACAACAAAAAAAAACAACAAGAAAGCATGCTAGGATTAGTCCCAAATATGTGTATAACGTGGAGTAGGGGCTACTGTGCCCCCACTTTTCCCACTTTATCACTCATAATTACTTCCCACAACAGGCCTATGGTGCTCAGTATAGGACTTTCCAAAATGGGTGAGCCAGACTATCTCTGTATACTATTCAATGTTTACAAATAGGTTGTAATTTATGAGATAAAATTCATAAATTCTAGTAAGACAAGTATAATGATATTTTGATGATCTGTTGGTAGTCTGCAGGAGTTTAGGCTGATAATCCAAAGGTGGCGTCTCCCAGGTGGTTGGAATCCACCAGAGATTCCCAGGGAGAAAGAGAAATCATTGACACATGTTTAATATCAAGCCTGAGAAAGAGGAGCTGGAGGATGGGAGTTGATTGCATTGTATGAATGCATGACCGGCCCGTGAACCCCGCGTGCCTGGCCCGTGAACACCCCCGTGCCCGGCACGTGAACACCCCCGTGCCCGGCACGTGAACACCCCCGTGCCCGGCACGAGAACACGTGAACAACCGGTGCCCGGCACGTGAACACCCGGTGCCCGGCACGTGAACACCCGGTGCCCAGCACGTGAACACCCCGTGCCCAGCACGTGAACATGTGAACACCCCGTGAACACGTGAACACCCCGTGCCCGGCATGTGAACACCCCGTGCCAGGCACGTGAACACGTGAACACCCCGTGCCCGGCACATGAACATGTGAACAACCCGTGCCCGGCACGTAAACACCCGGTGCCCGGCA
>NW_006403758.1:0-542 GCF_000299155.1 Elephantulus edwardii
ATGTTCAAGATCAGCAAGGAGAAGAACAAAAAAAAATTAAAAAAAATACAATAAGAAATACATTTAAAAAAATAAAGAAGGAAAAGACGACTTGAAGAACAATTGAGAGCCCCATATGCACCATGTGAGAAGCTGCAGTTTACTTATCATAGTTAGCACTCATCACCTGGTGAGCAGCCTACCGGGCTATTGACAGACCTCTGTAACTTAATCCTTACAGCAACAATGAATAGAGTTCACGTGTAATTAAGGAGGGCTCGGCTACATGAAATGCATAAAAGGTAGGTTAGACATAGTCACGGACTGCACCAAGGGAAGGAGACCAGAATTACTTTCTGATTTCTAGCTTGAGGAACTGATTAGATGGTTGTTGCTGCTGTTGTTGTTAGGTTCCATCGAGTAAAGTACGACTCATAGAGACCCTGTGGACTGCTGACCTGAACCCTGCCCTGAATCCTGCCCTGCTCTGTGCCGTCCTCATCAACACACTCTAGCGCCCATTGCTGAAGTCACCATGTCAAACCTCATTGGAGGTCTTCCTC
>NW_006403758.1:1747-3447 GCF_000299155.1 Elephantulus edwardii
TTGTTGCATATAATAAGCCTGAAATGTGGTTTTAAATATTAGTTTATACCCAATATGGCTATTCTTAAGTTCTATCATTTTTTCTTTTACAATCTTTCTAGAATTTGACTGTGTATAATTCCATTCCAAGTTGTCATCACTAGAAACATTCTTCTAGAAACAACATCTAGAAACAACTTTCACTCATTCCTTCTTTTGATAAAACTTTCTAAAACAAAAATCTCCAGGTTCAAAGGATTTCATGTCAAGTTCTACCACTTAAAGAAGAAATAACAGCGATTCCTCTAGAAAAGGAGAAGGAAAAAGGACACTTTCCAGCTTATTTTAGGAAATTATCATTACCCTGATACCACAACCAGACACACATGTTGTTGTTACGTGCTGCGGAGTCACTTGCAACTGATAGCAATCCTGTGCACAATAGCTCTGAAACCCTGTCCTATCCTGAGCCAGTCTCACTCTCTCTGACACACCTACTCCCCATTACCCCAGTTTCTGTGTCAGTCTATCTCATCAGGGGTCTTCCTCTCCTGTGCTGTCCCTCCACATTTCCAAGCATGATGTTCTTCTCCAAGGACTGATCCCTCCTGGCCGCATTCCCAGAGTATGTGAGATGAAGCTTCAAAACCCGTGCCTCCAAGGAACAGCCTGGTTTCATGCTCTTCAGGACAGACTAGTTTATATCATCATTATTCATTGTCTAGCTTGCTAATACATAGCAAGTAATTGTGAAGTCCATGGCTTGGGTCAGGTGCACCTTGGTGTCTAGACTGATACCATGACTCCTCAGTAGAGGACCTCAATCTTTGTCCCTGACATAAGTCTTTCCCAATTCAATTTTTATTTTGATTTTCTGGCTACTATTACCAAGAATGTTGATTGTGGAACCAAGCAGGCTGAAACTGTTAACAATCTCAATCTCTTTTCTGTCTTTAATGATTCTACCAATTAGCCCAGTGGTGAGAATCTTTGGTGTTTTGATGGTGAGTTTTAATCCGTATTGAAGGCTGCAGTCCTTGACCTTCTGCAGCAAATGCTCAATTTCAGGAAGCAAGGCTGTATCATCTGTGCAGTGCAGGTTGTTGATAGGTCTTCCTTCAATCCTGATGCCACATTCCGCTCTTCAAGTCTTGCCTTTTGAATGACTTGTTCCACATGTAGATTGAAAAGGTATGGAGATAGGATGCATCCCTGACATACACCTTTTCTGGTTTTGAACCATGCTATATTTCCTTGATCTGCTCTGACGGCTGCTTCCTGGTTCAAGTACTGGTTTTGCATGAGCACAATTAAGTGTTCTGGGATTCCCATTCTTCTTAAGGTTAGCCACATTTTGTTGTGATCCACACCGTCAAATGCCTTTGCATAGTCAATGAAAGACAGATAAACATTTTCCGGAACTCCCTGCTTTCAGTTAAAGTCCATCTAATATTGGCTGCAATGTCCCTAGTTCCACATCACCTGGCAGTTCTCTGCGGATGTACTGTTCCAATAATTTTTGGATAATCTTCATTAGCATCTTTTTTGTGCGTGATAATTAGTGATACTGTTCAATAATTTCCATACTCTGTTAGGGCACTTTTTTTTTTTGAATGGGAGTAAACATAGATCTCTTCCAGTCAATTGGTCAGGAAGTTGTCCTCCAGACTTCTTGGCAGCCCAGTGAAAGCATCCAGGGTTGCATCTGTTTGTTGAAATAT
>NW_006403759.1:0-574 GCF_000299155.1 Elephantulus edwardii
CTATTATAGTAGGTATTTAATCTGGATAAAGGGAGCTCTGGTGGCCCAGTGATAAGAAGCAGTGAAATATCTCAGTCACAAAAGGACAAATACTGCATAAAGTCACTGTTATAAAATAGGACTGATATGGAGGTTGGGGGAAAACTGAAAAAGGAGGGGATAAATAATGAACATCCCATTGGAACAGATGAAGGAAAGAACTGTTTAAAAGGAATACGTGATTAGGCATTATTTGTATGACAACTGTCCAGCATAAGAGGTACATAGCAAAGTGGACTGGGTGGGGAGGAAGGAAATGATGCAACAATGAGTGAGAAAAATATATATTAAATATATATATATTAAAGAATATGTTGTTGTTGTTGTTATGTGCCATTGAGTTGCCTGCGACTCATAGTGACCTATGTATAGCCCTAAACTCCTCTCTATCCTGTGCCAATCTCACCATCTCTGACACACCTACCCCCATTACCACAGTGACTGAATCAGTCTATCTCATCGAGGGTCTTCCTCTCCTGCGCTATCCCTCCACCATCCCAAGCATAAGGTCTCTCCAAGGACTGGTCTTTCCTTG
>NW_006403759.1:2929-3634 GCF_000299155.1 Elephantulus edwardii
CCAACCTTATCATCTCTGACACACCTTACCCCACTGCCACAGTTACTGTAGAAATCCATCTCTCTTCCAGAGTCTTCTTTTCTTTTCTTTTTTTTGGCCTTGTTTTCTTTTTAAAAAGTTTCTTTTATTAAATATTTTTTATAATTTTATACTGGTTCATTTACAAAATTCAAATACATTGTTTTTCACACCTGGTCTTTCCCATTTCCTTCACACCTGCCACCTCCACCCACGGCCCCCGAGTCTCCTTTTCTTGTTCTCACTCTTTCAAGCATGAAGTCTTTCTCCAAGGACTGGCCCTCATGACAACATGCCCAGAGTATGTGAGACAGAGCAGCAAACTCCTTGCCCCCAAGGATCGATCTAGTTTCTACCTAGGATAGACTTTTGTTCATTTTCTTGACAGTCCATGGAATGTTCAATACTCTTCTGTAGCACTACAGCTCAAAGGCATTGACTCTTCGTTTTTCATCCTTAATCATTGTCCGGCTCTCAGATGCATAGCAAGGAATTGAGAAGATTATGACTTGGATCAGGCACACTTTGGTCTTCAGACTAACATTGTTGCTGTTTAGTATTCTGATGATATCCTTGATAGCAGCTTTCCCCGGTACAATTCCTCTTTTTCTTTCAATACTGCTAGTGCCACTGTGTTGATTATGGATCTGAGCAAGATGAAATTCTTGAAAACGTCAGTCTTTTCTC
>NW_006403760.1:0-945 GCF_000299155.1 Elephantulus edwardii
CCCAGTGCAACTGATATTTTGATTTCCTGATTGCTGGTACAAAGCGTGTTGATTGTAGATCCTAGCAAGGTAAAATCATAAATTTCAATCTTTTTTCCTTGATGCCACCTATTAGCCAAATAATGTAAACTTTCATAAGTTGTGTAAGGTACAACTATGGACCTCTCCCTGTTCAGATAAAAGAAGAACACAGAAAAGCAAAGACTTATTGAAATAGTACAAAGAATTAATAGGATGTTCATTCATTATCTATAAGTCTGAGATCAGAAGAACTAGAAAGTGTTCATCAATTCTTCTAAACAAATCACAGTAGAAAGTACTGAGTAGAATTGGGGGAAAATGTAAAATAAAATTCAAAATCATAAAAGCAATAAAAGTCTTGCTTGTCTAACTGGTGGCATCTAGAAGATTATAGTGCTTAGTCACTTTTAATCCTGGAACTAAACTCATATATTGTTCTTGTGTGTCATTGAGTCAGAACAAATTCATCGCTAATCCTCCAGCAGGTTTTAGAAGTTCTACATTGCATGAGAGCAGCTTGCTGTCTTTCTCTTTGGGAAAGCCTGGCGGATTAAAACTGCCTTTGGATTGGCAGCATAGCTTTTCGTCACAGCCGCCTTATTTATGTGTGTGTATACACACACATACACATTACCACAATCTTTGTATGAATATATATACAAGTCATACCTATCTAGAGATATAGTGAGAGACAGACATTCTGAATACAAACACACTCTCCCACTCTTCTCCTTCTCCCTTTATCTTTGCTCCTTCATTAATTTTTTTCCAGGTCAAGTCTTACTTATTATCTGTGATTCCTCACATATCACCAATTGACTTTGCTACAAAGCCTTTTGGCCTATCTTAAAAACCTCTATAAATCATAATTTGACTACTCTTGACTTCTACTTTGATCTGAAAATGCATTATTTCCTATTTAAT
>NW_006403760.1:2115-3507 GCF_000299155.1 Elephantulus edwardii
GAAAACAGTCTGGTACTTTCTTAAAAAGTTGGAAATAGAAATACCATTTGAGCCAGCAATTGTACTACTGGGAATATACCCTAAAGAAGCCAGTACTTTCACTCAAACAAATATATACACACATCATGTTTATTGATGTGCTGTTCACAACAATAAAGAGATGGAAGCAACCCAATAATGAAAGCAACCATCAATAAATAAATGGGTAGAGTCACTGTGGTATATTCACACATGGAATACTATGTAGCACTGAAAAACAAGGAACTGATATTTATAAAAATGAGTGACCCTGGAAGGCAATATGCTGAGCAAAATACCTAGGTTGCATAATGCCACTGTTATGAAACAGGATTGACATTGGGGGTTGGAAGGAAACAAAGAAAAGAGGGGTTAGATAATAAACACTGCAATGGAATAAATGAGGAAAATAACTATTTAAAATGAAGATATGATTAGGTATAATTTGCATGAAAACATTACAGAATAAGAGGTATATAGCAAAGTGAATTGGGATGGGAGAGAGGGAGGAAATTCTTCAACAATAGAAGAATATGTTAAAGAGAAAGGTGAACTGGGGATAGAGGTAGCGATTGAAATGTGCAGCAATGAATGACAGGAGATCCAAGTTTTCTGTAAACTTTCATTAAAATCACAATAAAAATTATAAAAAAAATTAAAATGAATAAAACATGTAAAGGATGTCAGAATGGGAACAAGTTTAAATAGGGATAATCACAATTTTAAATATATTTCTTAGGGTACAGTGACTACAGTAATAGACTTGAACATATTGGAGATCCTTTCAATAGGACAGGATAGGGCAGGATTTGGTCACACTCATTCAACAACAACAGTAACAATTACAAAATATGGAAATTTCCTCTCATGTGATTGACAGCCTCAGAAACCAGTTAAAAGGTCAGCTGTGAGTTTGTTCTGACTTTGCAGTAATGTGTTTTTGGATGAATAGTCAATTAGCCTCCTTACAATTTATTGTCCACATAGTACTCAGAGTGATAAATCTAAAATGAAAGTGCTACCATGTTACTCTTTTGTCCACAATCTTCTAATGGTTCTCCTTTTATCTGTGTATGAGGTAGTACTTATATAAAAATTAATGCAGGATCTCTCTTCTCCAGCCACTCTTCTTAACCACCTGGCTTCCCGATTGTTTCTGTCCTTACTCTTATCTTTCAATGTCTCTGTACCATACCTAGGGAATTTCTGCCTTAGCTCTCTTACAGTGACCTTTCTATCACTTTTTTTCAATATATATGGGTAACCTCCTTTCAGTCCCTGCTCAAATTTCATTTTCAAGATCTACCCTGAGAAATCTATTTAAACATACAATGCCCCCTTATTAAACTTGTTTCCCAAACTAACACCCTTTGT
>NW_006403761.1:0-463 GCF_000299155.1 Elephantulus edwardii
TAGGGTGGGGCTTGTATTCCATCCTAATCTTATCTCCTTAATATGATAAACTTCACCACAAAGAAAGGATAGGAAAGAATTTTTTTATTATTAAATTTTATTCGTTTTAATGAACATTTACAGAGATTTCGGGTTTTCATTCATTCATTGTTGCACTGTTTTCTCTACCCTCCTCCCCAGTTCATTCTTTCCCCCTCCCCCGAATGTCTGTTTTAATTGTCCAATTGCCACAGTGCTTGTCAAAGCCATTTCTGATTAATCTCCATTGTCAGTATGTCCTTTGCCATTCCCTATCACTCCTCCCTGAGAGAGACTTCACCCTGATTCATAAGAAAAAGGGGATGGTGTATTCTCTTAACTACTTCCTGCTGAAAAGGGACACTGTGGGTTTCAGGGTGAAGATCCTCTTTCACTATTCTAAAGGGCCCCTTTGGCAGTAGGAAACACATAGACTATTATGGAG
>NW_006403761.1:753-3453 GCF_000299155.1 Elephantulus edwardii
AGAAGGCTTTTAGGACCAATTAGTAGGCTCTGTGTCCAGGAGAAAATTAATATACTTACCAGTAATGTTAATGCTCACCCACAGCTCTTCTGGGAGGATCTAAATCGTTGAAGTGGGAAAGAAATTTTTAATTCTAAACCTTTGTCACCACACCAACTGACATGTTTCAATACATGCAGTCCTAGTACTCACTAGGCTGTGTCAAAAAATCTGGAAGATAGCTACATGATCAGCTGTTTGGAAGATATCTATATTTGTTCCCATCTCTAAAAATGGTGATCCAAGAAAATGTAGAAATTATCAAACAATATCACTAATATCACTTGCAAGTAAAATCTTGCTGAAGATTATCCAAAAATATCTAGAACAGTACATTGAAAAAGAATTACCAAAAATTCAGGCTGGATTTCAGGAAAAGCCGTAGCAACAGGTATAACATTGCAACAGGTAAGCCAGATAAATCTTGATTAAAAGCAAGAATACTAGAAAGATGTCTATATGGTTTTTTTATTGACTATGGGAAGGAATTTGACTAAATCATAACAAATTATGTTCTAATATTGAGACGAATAGGAATCCTAGAATACTTAATTGTGATCACTGAAAACTTATACCTAAATCAAGAAGTTTTCTGACAGTACAAGAGAATATTGCATTGTTTAATTTACTATCAAAAAAGGTATGCAGCAAGGTTGTATCCTTTTCCGATGTATTCAATCTATATCCTGAACAAATCATTTGAGAAACTGGACTTCATGAAGAGGAATGTGACACCAGGATTAGGGTAAGACTTATCAACAACCTGCATTATGTAGATGATATTATCTTGCTTGCTGAAAGAATTTGAAATGCTTGCTGTAGAAGATCAAAGACTATAATCTTCAATATAGATTACATCTCAATATTAAGAAAATACAATCCTCACCAATTGGCCAATAGGCAACATCGTGAAAGATGGGGAGAAAATGGAAAATTGTTAACAATTTAATCTCCCTTGAATCCACAATCAACATCCTTGGCACCCGTATACAAGAAATCAAAAAGATGTGTTGCATTTGGGAAATCTGCTATCAAGGACCTCTCCAAGGTGCTGAGGAGCAGCAATGTCAGTTTAAGCCCCACGGGGTACCTGATTCAAGTCAGTCTTTTAAATTCTTTCCTATGCATCTGAAAGTTGGACAATGACTATGGAGGAAAGAAGAAGAACTGATGTCTGTAAGTTGTGTTGGAGAAGAGTATTGAATATAACATGGGCTGCCAAAAGAATAAATATGTTTTGGTAAAAGTGCAGCCATAGGACTTCTTAGACACATGGAAGAGGAAACTTTATCCCACATATTTTGGGATGTTGTTAGGAAGGGCTGGTCCTTGGAAAAATAAATTATACTTAGAAAGGTAGAGAGTCAGGGAAAGAGAGGAAGACACTAACCAAGATGATTGGGCACAGTGATTGTAGCAATTGGCTCAAGTATCTCAGGAATGGTGAGAATGGTGTAGGTGAGAGCAGAGTTCACATTCCTTGTTTATAATGGTAGCTATAACGTGGAGTCAACTTGAGAGCACCTTACAACTACATTTTCTTTCTGCAAGGATTTCCAGAAATACTCCAAAGAATGAAGTCAACATAGAGAGAAGAGATGCATGCTTGAAACAGTATTGGAACTCTTCATTTCAGCTATACCCCAAATCAGCAAATCAGATGGATTCTTGGACTTCAATTCTTAGTTCTTGCTTAAGTCTGTTTGAGTTGAGATGTTGAGTTGTATTTCAAAGGATGTAGTTATGATACTTATGCTAGTACATCTCTAGGGAGCTCTGATGACATAATTCCATAGGAAATCGTGCTGCTGATCCAAAGGAAGCATCTCTCTGGAGGTTTGAATCTACAAATTGCTCCAGTGAAGAAAGATGGACTATCCACTCTCATGTGATTTACAGTCTCTGAAAACTTACTGGAGGGTCAACTATGAGTTGTTTCCAACTAGATGACAATGAGTGAGTATATCTCCTTAACAGCAAAATCTTAGTGATTCACTCTTTTCTGCTTCCAAAGGAAAGATAAAGTTGTTATTTTTAGCTGTCTTTGAGTTGATTAAGACTTATAGAAACTCTTATGAACAACAAAATCTGGACCTTGCGCTAGCCTGCACCCTCATCACAATCTCCGTCAGACTCTAGACCATTCTGGCAGTCATGGTGTCAGTCCATTTCGTTGAGAGTCTTTCTCTCTTTCTCTGACCTTACACCTTTCATAACATGATTTCTCTTTCCAAGGGCTGGTTCCTCCTGAAAAATATGCCTAAAACAAGAAAGACGAAGTTTCACCATCTTTGCCTCTAAGAAGCATTCTGTTTATGCTTCCTTCAGGAGAGATTTGTTTGGCCGTCTGTGTTATATTAGATACTCTCTGCCAATATTTGCCACAATTCAAAGGTATTGATTCTTCTCCCGTATTCTTTATTCATGCTCAGTTTTCAGATGCATAGAAAGCAATTGAAAATACCACGACTTGCATCAGCACACTTTGGTCCTTAAACTGATATTCTGACTCTGCACCTTTGGAAAGGTCCTTGCCAGCAGATTTCCCCAATGCAGAACATCTTTTTATTTCTTGACTGCTTGCCTCCACAGGTGTTGACTGTGGATCCAAGTAAGATGAAATAATTGGCAATTTCAATCTTTTCTCTATTATTATGTTAT
>NW_006403762.1:0-1091 GCF_000299155.1 Elephantulus edwardii
TATCCTTTGTTTTGTACTTCCTTGTGATTCTATATAAATACTCAGAGAAGCATGGCTCGAGGTCTTCAGTTGAGAACTGCTGACCCCCTGTTTTAGGCTCTCTGCTCTATCTCATTCCTGGTTGTTTGTCTCTTTATTATAAAATTATTCTATTCTTTGGGACCCTCGGTCTGCAACATTCCACTGCTATGACTATTCCCTAAGAGGATTAGAACTGAGGAACAAACTGAAATTTGTACACCAATGTTCATAGCAGTATTATTTACCATCACAAGAACATAGAATCAGCCCAAGTATCCTACCACAGTCAAATGTACTGAGAAATTATGTTACATTCACTTGATAGAGTACTATGCAACATGCAGGAACAATGATTTTGAAAATCACTACCTAACTTGAGAGAGACTGGAGAGCACTATGCTAAGTGAACTAAGTCAGTGTCATAAAGATAAATACTGTATAAAACAACTTTTAATAGAAATAAAAGATAACTAGTAAAACATGTATAAGTATCCAAGGGAGATAGGGTGGAAGCAGAAGAGTGAGAATGGATGGGGGTGAGGGAGTGTGAAATCATAGGGTTGCACAATTTTATGAGTGAAGGGAGAGTTCAGTCAAGGAAATAAGAAATATCTGGTGTGAAAAATAATGTATACGAACCTTGTATGCAAGCCAGTATAAAATAAAAAATCTATTTAAAAGAAATTTAAAAAAACAATCAAAGCTCATTACCAAGGAAACGAAAATCCTCCCAGCTGGACCAATGAACAACAACAGCATGATTGATGAAGAAAGACTGATGTTGCCAAGGATTTTATTTTACTTGGACATACAATTTCCATTTTAATGACATATTTTCATATTTTGCAATGAGTATAGAAATACCCTTCCAAAATATCCCACTGCTATTAAATATGAATTCAACAGCATTGTTAACATTTTTATTAGCCATACAGTGATCTATGTAAAATTAATGCCATGGGAAAGTCTACTGTTAGGGACCTCTCCAAGTACTAAAGAGCAATGGTGTCTCTCTGGACACTAAGGTGCATCTGATACAGGCCATGGTCTTTGCAATCACTTGTTATGCA
>NW_006403762.1:2926-3548 GCF_000299155.1 Elephantulus edwardii
TTTTGTCACTGGCACTGGGTTCAGGGTCAATTCTGGAGTAAAACTCAGTGTTAAGGTTACCTATAGGAAAGGGAGCAAACCTAGAGAGAACGAACTTGTGAGTTACAAATAGAAGGGCTTTGAGGGTATTGCTTTCAGATTTACTGGGGGTCGGGGGGAGGGTGGCAGAAGGTGGTCTAGGTAACATTCTCTGGATACCCTAGGCGTTCTTTTTTTAAATTTTTTTTTTAATTCCCTTCCCCACCCAGGGGTCAGATGGCACAATCTGGGGACTGAGGAGCTCACCCTGAGGGCCGCGATGGCTCACCCCGATCTGGGGGCCGAGGGCAGCCCATTCCGAGCAGGACAACACCCCCCAGGAGCTGGCTGGTATACTCTCCCTCCAATTGCTCCTACCCAAGGCTGGTCCCCTAGCCTGACTGAGGATTCTGTGGTCAGGGATAGTGTCTCCCATTCCAGCACTGCCACTTTTACCTCCTCCCCATAAGTGGTCATACTATATTTTGAAGTAGGTGTCACTGCCCTCCCGATAAAGGGAACCTGAGAATTGTGAACAGACTCCCCCCAGGTCTAACCATCTTTTGGCAGAAGCATTCAACAGAACAAAATATGTGGTGCATTT
>NW_006403763.1:0-3515 GCF_000299155.1 Elephantulus edwardii
GCTGTTGTGCATAGGGTCGCTATGAGTCGGAAAAGACTCGATGGCACACAACAACAACAACAACAACTTCCAAGAATACCCTCTGGGGAAGTTCTTTTCTGTAGTGTGGTGTTACTGAGTTGACATTTACAGAGGTTCAGCAGTTTTACCCAAGAATACAGTGTACAGGAATATTTAGGCTTTCATCCCAGGTCATATCTCTTGAAACAGAGCACTTTCTAGTTTTCCACACTTTCTCTGGGATTTGGTTGTTTTCTTTGAGGTCTCAGTTCTGTCCTCATATCCTGCCCTTTCTCTTTAGAAAATCTTCCTTTTGTCGGGTTTCTTTAATGACTCAGTAATGTAGACCCACTTAGTGTCAGTTCTTGGTAAATAAACCTTGCTCTGTGAGTTGCAAGCCAAGCGACTCTACTGACTCTACGGCACATAACAACAACAACAACAACTTAACTTAATAAACTCCCTAGGGCTGCCGTTGAATGGCGATGTAGCATTTGGCTCTGGTGGGTCTCCAAATGCTCCCTTCAACTGATTTTACCTGAGCTGCCTTTGAAACTTCTGGTCACTTCCCAATCAAAGAAAAGTCTACAGAAGAAGAGCAATAGTGAGGAGGAAGGTGAGAGCTGGATAAACAAAGAGACACTGAAGTCCCAGGCAGCTCTGTGCTTTCCCCTTCCAATTGTAGATTGGCAATGACTAGTAATCATTTAGATTTTCTTGCAGAACTCACCAGTTATTTGTTCATAATTCACTCAGGCATTAATCAAAGAGCTCTCAAGAGGAATTTTTCATTTGCATTTAGCTTTACTAGATCTCCCCTTTCATGTTTGCCCTCTCTAGTTGTTGACATTTACACACTTCTTCTCTTACATTGTTTGAAGTCTTCTTAATCAATGAATTCCCCTTACACTGACTTAGCGATGCTCTAGGAGGTGAGTAGATGCTCTCATGGTCAGCGGTAAGGAGGTATGCTACTAATGTGGGGCTTCAAACCTAATTTAAATCTATTGGCCTGTCTGTAGGAGAAAGATAGGCAATTTCATTTCTTGAGATTTATAACCTCTGAAAACTGACTGCAGGATCAACGATGAGTCTGTTCCAATTGGACGGTACATAACAGCAACAACCCTTACTTGACAACATATTTCAGCACTTTAGTTCTCTTACTAGTCAGGGTGCCATGCTAAAGATACTATCAGACACACAGACTCATACATATGCCTGCATTTTTACCCATATATCCACTTTAAATCGGTTGCTATCCAGTTGATTCTGACTTGTGATGGCCCTGTGTATCAGAGTAGAATTGTACTCTATAGAGTTTCCAAGTGGCTGATTTTTTGCAAATAGATCAGCAAGACTTTTTCCTAAGATATCTCTGCATGGACTTAAATCACCAACCTTTTATTTAGCAGCAGATCACTTTGCAAGGGATTTTATAATATGTTTAAAGCTTGTTGCTGTTGTTTTGTGTCATTGAGTTGAGTTCAATTCATAACAATTCTACGAACAAAAGATCTGAACCCAGTCCTATCCTGTGCCATCTTCACACTTCCTGATACACAAGAGCCCACTGCAGCAATCCAACTGGTTAAGGGACTTCCTTTCCTTTGCAGGCCCTCCTCCACCCTTCCCAACATCATGTCCCTCTCCAAGAAATAGCACTTCCTAAAAATATGCTCAAAGTATGTTAAGCAAAGTCTCATCATTCTTGCCTCTGAAGATAACTCTGGCCTGTACCTTTTCCAAGATATATCTATTCTTTCTCTTGGCAGTCCATGAGATGTTCAGTGCTCTTCTCCAACACCTCAGCTCAAAGGCATCCATTTTTTTCTGTCATCCTTATCCAGGTCTCAGGTGCATAACTAGTAATCAGAAAGACTGGGGGGAGGAAGGATTACCTCCCTCTTAGATTTCTCCCATCCCTCCCATAGCCCTCTTGTAATTTCACTTGGGAAACAGAGAAAAAGTAGCAATGGTAGTGATTACTTGCTCATCACTGGTATGTGTGCATGAATGACATCATTCCAGTGAGATCTGGCTTTGTACGACAGACTCTCCCTACTGCATTGACTGTGTTTGCTGCTCTGCAGACAACAAAAGATGACAGGTTGCAAGTTTCAGCATTAGAAGAGAGCAACTGGCTTCTATTGGCAACCTTACTTGTTAACTGGCAGCTCTGAGAAGCGAGACTCCCTGGGTCATCTAAGGACAGGCTGATGAGTTTGAAAGCAGAGGCAGCAGCAGGAAAAGGGTTGACTTAAATTCCTTGGCCCTGCAATGCCCCAGCTCCCTCCCCCCTTCTCCTCTTCTCCGGAACTCATCCCCATATTTTCCTAGTTAGTACAAAAGATTGTAAGACAGGCAGTAAGAAACACTCTCATTTCCTGAATAGGATTCAGGATCAATCTTGAATATAAAGGATATCAAAACAGCCCTTGTGTCCACAATAGTCACCTACTAATGTCTTCCTATCCTCTACACCAAACCTAGTAAGAAATAAAAGAACACTTACTTGATTTGTTTTTAATGGAAAGGTCCTAATGCTTCTTTTAAATTTAATATTTTGAATCTCATTAGGTGACAATAAAAGATCAATTTTTATCTCAGTAAAGGCTTCATTTTTAAAATCTATTTATTTTAGAAGAGATGTAAAGATAATACAGAGATCCTGCATTTTCCATCTCTAGGACATTGGTGTTAATACTTAGGTGACTTTATTGGTGTTTTAAATAGGACTAAACCAGAGTTGTATAATTTCCTAGGCTCTGTCCAATTTACAGTATCATCTCTTCCTTTAATAGCTGGAGTTGTAGGAGTAAGCATTCAGGAACTAGGATGTAAAAAAATTTAAATAGATCCAGACAACTCTTGTTTATCATTGTTCTAATTAGTACAGCACTTGTCTGTCCATCTGCAGTACTGTGGTAACTTGTGAGGGACATGAGGCTAAAGCTGTGCCACCAGAGTATCAAAGGCCAGAGGGGTCACCTATGATGGACAGGTCTTAGTAGAGCTTTCAGATCAAGACAAAGTAGGAAGAAGGACTTGCCTTCTATTTCTGAAACAACAAAGCCTCTTAAAACTCTATGAGCAACAAAAGAACACAGGTAGTTATAGCATTAGAGGTAGAGCCCAGAGTAGAAGTCAATCAAATAAGGAGAAGCAGCTGCAAACATCCTTTCAGAGATGGAACATGGAATGTATGAAGTGTGAAAACATAAATTATGAAAAATAAAATAGAATGCATGAATATCAACATTCTAGGCATTTATGAGATGAGATGAGATGAGATGAAGTGTCTTTGATCACTTCAAATCAAATGATCATATGGTATATATACCATGCTCATATTGAATTCATAAGTAAGAAGATAATTTCAAGTTCTATCCTGAAGTACAATGTTGTGATAGGTGATAGCCTCTTTTATTCAATATTGTTTTGGAAGTCTTAGCAATAGCAATAAGACAAGAGAAGGGAATAAAAGGTATCCAAATAGGCAACGAGGAGGTAAA
>NW_006403764.1:0-900 GCF_000299155.1 Elephantulus edwardii
GATATTGTTTGATAATAAATTATATCTTTTGATAATGATACTAGTGATACTGTTTGATAATTTTTACTATGTTGGATCACCATATTTAGGAATAAGAATAAATGTGTATCTTTTCCAGTCATTTGACACGTCTTCAAACTTTCTCAGCATAGGATGAAAAGCACATGCATCGCTGTATTTGTTTCCTTAACTGGAGGCATTCACTCAAGTTTTGGACTTTATTTTGGGTTTTTTGTTTTTGTGGGTTTTTGTTTTGTTTTTTTTTTTGTCAGTATCTTCAGTGTAGCTTAGATTTCTTCCGTCAGGAATACTGGGTTTTGATCATATATTACCTCTTGATATGGTTCAGCATCAAACATCACTTTTTAGTACAGTGACTGTATTTCTTTTAACTTCTAACTTGTTACTGTGACACACAAACTTTCCTTCATTCTTCTTCTGATGCTTATCAAATCATTCAATATTTTGTCCACAGAGTCCTTTGGTACTAGACTTGGAACTTGAAACTTGAAATTGTCCTCAATTCTTTAAACTTAAGAAATGATTACTTTGTACCTTTAGTTTTATAATTTCAGCTCTTGTGTATTTTATTAAAATACCTTGCTTTATAAACAAAATAGGTTTGAGTCCTTGGAAGCTAATGAACAAAGACCAGATGAGCTCTGAGAGGATATAAAAAATACATTCAGGAAGAATGCAAAAGTTCATTACAAAGACAGAGGAGAAAGAAAAGACTGAGATGGAATATTCAGATATTGCATTAGAGTTCTAAGAAGCCAAAACAAAGGGAAAAAATCAGGAAGTTAAGGAGCTGAAAAAAAGATATCAAAGACGAGCTTGGACAAAGCAAAGTATTATGCAGAAATGTGCAGAGACCTGGATTCAGAGAATCAAAAGGAT
>NW_006403764.1:1875-2828 GCF_000299155.1 Elephantulus edwardii
AAACCTGTTTGTTCTCCTAGCAGTCCATGGTATATTCAACACTCTTCTCCAGCACCACAGCTCAAAGGCATCAATTCTCTTTCTATCGACCTTATTCACTGTCCAAATCTGGTGCATAACATGTAATTGAGAAGACTATAGCCTGGATCAGGCACGCCATAGTCTCCAGGCTGACATCGTTGCTCTTCAGTACTCTTGAGAGGTCCCTCACAGCCGACTTTCCCAATGCAATTTGTCTCCTCATTTCCTGGCTGCTGTTACCAAGAGTGTTGACTGTGGAACCAGGTAAACTAAGACTGTTAACTATCTCAATCTCTTTACCATTCATACTGATGCTGCCCATTGGCTCAGTGGTTAGAATCTTTGTTTTCTTGATGTTGAGACTTATCCCATTGCAATAAGTCTTTAAATTTCCTGGCTGCTGGTGCCATGAGTGTTGATTGTGGAGCCAAGCAAACTAAGACTGTGAACAATCTCAATCTCTTCATCATCCATCATGATGGTACCAATTGGTCCAATGGTGAGAATCATTGTTTTCTTGATATTGGGCCTCAATCCATACTGAAGACTGCATTCCCTGACTTTCCACAGCAAGTGCTTCAGATCGTCTTTTGTTTCAACAAGCAAGATTATGTCATCTGCGTAACACAGATGGTTGATGAGTCTTCCTCCAATCCTGATACTACATTGCTCTTCATAGATCCCCTCCTCCTGGATAATCTGTTTTGTGTAAGTATTGAAAAGGTATGGTGATAGGATACATCCCTGGCATACACCCTTCCCTATTCTGAACCAAGAGGTATTTTCTTGCTCTGTTCTGATGAGTGCCTCCTGGTCCAAGCATATATTTTGCATTAGCACAATTAAGTGTTTTGGGATTCCCATTCTCAGAGTTAACCACAATTTGTATATGACTTAATTTGAGTTCATGCAGAACTCACAGGGTAGTTGTT
>NW_006403765.1:0-1196 GCF_000299155.1 Elephantulus edwardii
GCATGGCTGCCAGCTCTGAACTTTGGGACTGGCAAAGGTGCTGTGCGCAGACGCAGTTGACGGTGGGAGTGGACTTGAATTGGGACACACCCCTGCAGCTGACACACAACCCCCATCTTCAGTTATCGCATTGCTCCACCCAGATCCAGCTTGCATGCACCCCCGAAAGTTCTGATCATTGGGACTGGCAAAGTTGCTGTGCACAGGCGCATTGGACGGTGGGAGTAAACTTAAATCTGGACACACCCTTGCAGCTGTCCCACGATCCCCAACTTCAGGTATCGCATTTTTCCCCCCTGGGCCAGCTTACTCACCCCCCACCAGCTCTGAACATTGGAAATTGGAAAGGTGCTGGGCGAAGACGCAGTGGACGGTGGGAGTGGACTTGAATCGGGACACACCAATGCAGCTGACCCACGAACGCCATCTTCAGGTATCGCATTGCTCACCCCCGGGCAGGCTTACCCGCCTCGCCGCCAGCTCTGAACTTCGGGACTGGCAAAGGTGCTGTGCGCAGATGCAGTGGACGGGGTAATGGACTTGAATCGGGACACACCCCTGCAGCTGACCCATGACACCGATTTTCAAGTATCGCATTGCTCCCCGCCGACTCGGCTTGCACGCACCCCCACCAGCTCTGCTCGTTGGGACTGGCAAAGGTGCTGTACACAGACGCAGTGGACGGTGGAAGTGGACTTGAATCGGAACACACCCCTGCATCTGACCCATGACACCCATTTTCAAGTATCGCATTGCTCCCCGCCGACCCGGCTTGCACACACCCCCACCAGTTCTGAACTTTGGGACTGGCAAAGGTGCTGTGCACAGATGTAGTGGACGGGGGGGTGGACTTGAATCAGAACACACCCCTGCAGCTGACCCACGAATCCCACCTTCAGGTATCACATTGTTCCCCCCCCCCGACACGCCTTGCGCGCGCCCCCACACCCCCGCTACCTCTGAACTTTGGGACCGGCAAATGTGCTGTGCGCAGACACACTGGACGGTGGGAGTGGACTGGAATTGGGACAAACCCCTGCAGCTGAGCCACTACCCCGATCTTCAGGTATCATATTGCTCCCCCCAACCCGGCTTGCACGCACCCCCGCCAGCTCTGATCTTTGGGACTGGCAAAGGTGCTGTGCACAGATGCATTGGACGGTGGGAGTGGACTTGAATCGGGACAGACTCCTGCA
>NW_006403765.1:2248-3384 GCF_000299155.1 Elephantulus edwardii
CACGACCCCCATCTTCAGGTATCGCATTTTCCCCCCCGACCCGGCTTGCACGCCATCCCAGCCAGCACTGAAGTTTGGGACTGGCAACGTGCTGTGCGCAGACGCAGGGGACGGTGGGAGTGGACTTGAATCTGGACAGACCCCTGCAGCTGACCCACGACCACCATCTTCAGGTATCCCATTGTTCCCCCCCGACCCGGCTTGCACGCCATCGCAGCCAGCACTGAAGTTTGGGACTGGCAAAGTTACTGTGCGCAGGTGCAGTGGACGGGGGGGAATAGACTTGAATCTGGACACAACCCTGCAGTTGTCCCACGACCCCCATCTTCAGGTATCGCATTGCTCCACCCCAGGCCGGCTTGTATGCCCCACGGCCAGCTCTGGACTTTGGGACTGGCAAAGTTACTGTGCGCAGGCGCAGTGGATGGGGGGAATAGACTTGAATCTGGACACAACCCTGCAGTTGTCCCACGACCCCCATCTTCAGGTATCGCATTGCTTCCCCCTGGGCCGGCTTGCATGCCCCACCGCCAGCTCTGGACTTTGGGACTGGCAAAGTTTCTGTGCGCAGATGCAGTGGACGGTGGGAATGTAGTTGAATCGGGTCACACCCCTGACGCTGAGCCATGACCCACATCTTCAGGTTTCATATTGCTCCCCCCCGGGCCGGCTTACACGCCGCCCCCCACAAATTCTGAACTTTGGGACTGGCAAAGGTACTGTGCGCAGACGCAGTGGAAGGGGGGAATGGACTTGAATTGGGACACACCCCTGCAACTGACCCAGGACGCCCATCTTCAGGTAACGCATTGCTCACCCCAAACCGGCTTGCATGCGCCCCTGCAAGCTCTGAAATTTGGGAATGTCAAAGGTGATGTGCGGAGACGCAGTGGACGGTGGGAGTAGACTTGAATCGGGACACACCCCTGCAGCTGACCCACGAGCCCCATCTTCAGGTATCGAATTGCTCCCCCACCCAGACCGTGCTTGCACGCCCCTCCTCCAGCTCTTTATTTTGGGACTGGCAAAGTTGCTGTTTGCACACCAAGGGGACGGTGGGCGTGGACTTCATTCGGGACACACCCCTGCAGCTGACACACGACCCCCATCTTCAGGTTTCGCATTGCTCCCCCCCC
>NW_006403766.1:0-1949 GCF_000299155.1 Elephantulus edwardii
ATTGGCACAGGATAGAGCAGGGTTTAGGGCTGTTGTACATAGGGTCGCTATGAGTCGCAAATGACTCGACGGCACATAACAACAACAACAACATAATTCACACGAGAGTAGATTGTTCATTTTTCCTCTGCAGGGCAGCTGGTAGATTTGAACCGTGTTCTTTGAGATTGCAGTGCAATTTCTCACCACTAGGCCACCAGAGTTCCCTCTTTTATCTTTGTTGTTGTTGATTGCCTTTAAGTCGAGCGTTACTGTGAACAAAAGGACTGAAGCCCCTCTACAACTATTGACATTGATCAAAGTTCATAGAGTTTCTGGAGGCAAGTTGTTTAGGAAGTGGATGCCACTCCTGCTTCCAGACCTGTCATATAATATTATTGGTTGAGTCGCCTGTGATGCAAAGTGACCCTATGTACAGCAGCTCTGAACCCTTCCCTGTCCTGAGCCAGTCTCACTAATTCTGACACACTAACCCCCATCGCCCCAGTTAATGTATCAATCCATCTGATCCAGGGTCTCTCTCTCCTGTGCTATCTATCCACCCTTCTGAGAATGATATCCTTCTCCAAGGACTGATCTCTACTGGCCATGTGCCCAAAGTAAGTGAGGGGGAGCTTCAACATCTTAGCCTCCATGGAGAGACTTGGTTTTACCCTCTCTAAGACAGACCTATTTGTTTTCTTGGCAGTCCCTGGTATGTTCAAGGCTCTTCTCCAGCATCACTACTTGAAGGCATCTATTCTTCTTCAGTCATCCTTAGTCATTGTCCAACTTTCTAAAGCACAACAAGTAATTGATAAAACCATGGCCTGGATTAGGCGCACCTTTGTATCTAGACTGATATCGTTGCTCTTCAGCACTCTGGAGAGGTCCATGACAACAGATTTTCCCAAATGCAATTCTTCTTTTGTTTTCCTGACTGCTGGTATTAAGAGTGTTGATTGTGGATCTAAGCAAGCTGTAATTGCTAACAACCTCAGTCTCTTCTCCATCTATTATGGTGCTGCCAATTGACCCAGTGTTGAGAATCTTTGTCTCCTTGATGTTGAGCTTCAATCCATATTGAAGACTATAGTCCTTGACCTTTTGCAGCAAGTGCTTCAGGTCTTCTTCAGTTTCCACAAGCAAAGTTATGTCTTTTCTCTTTAACTAATGAAAAAGGCTTCTGACTCCTTGATGCAACTTCCATCACTGTTTTGTTTGGTCCTTGGTTCTATTGAATCTTTTCAAGGTAGAATTATTCTTTGATTTTTATTTTTCTGAAACCATACATTTTGAGTAATAGAATTTTGAATAAAAGGAAAAAAAGTATTTTTAGATAGTACAGATTTTAATACAGTTGGTGGGTGGGACATTGTTTTACCCAGGCTCTCTCATGTTAGAGTTGGTGGAGTGAGGCCTGTTTCTGTAAAGTCATGCACTTACCCAGACTCCCCTACCCCCAGAAAGCAGCATGTACTAAAAGTGGAAAGGGACATCTTACTTGGAAAGGTGGCCGATTAATGAAGGAGAGAAATACCCTTTTTGAGATGGCTTGATACACTGTCTGCAACAGTGGTCTCAAATGAGTCAGGGACAAGAGGGATGGTGCAGAAAAGGCCAAGGTTCATATCTGTTGATATAAGGCCACTTTGAGTCATACTCTACAACACTCTTAACAACAACAGTAGAGAAGCCCTGATGGCAAAGAGCATAATGTCCTGGAAAGGTCAACAGTTCGAATCCACTAGCTGCTCCCCAACAGAAAGCTCAGCAGTTTCCTGTATGGAACTACAGGTTGGAGGGTGGCTTTGAGTCCTAACCGAGTAGAGAGCAATGGATTACTAAACTCAGGGTGGGAAAATGAAGGAGCGTTGCTAAATGCCATAGGGGTCATGAAAGGGTTGTGGAAATTGAATATTTATTGAGGTTCTTCTTTAAACAAAAGAATTTTGGTGTGAAAAATGTTT
>NW_006403766.1:2769-3396 GCF_000299155.1 Elephantulus edwardii
ATGGCTAGAGAAGCTGTGGTATATTCACACAATGGAATACTACACTGCATTGAAAAACAAGGAACTCATGCAATATTACTCAGAAGGGTGACTCTGGAGGACATTGTGCTGAGTGAAATATCTTAGCTAGTTACTCTTAATGAAACACACTAAGCTGCCATGAATTGAAATAAGCTTAAGGGCAATGAGTGCAAATGAGTAAGGTCAAGAACTGTGAGTCAAGCAGAAACAAACAAGAAATACTGTATCCTACAAAAATTCACATATATGTCTTGGAGAAAGCACAACCAGAGTGCTTCTTGAAGATAAAGATGATAAAACTTAATCTCACATACTTTGAGCATGTTGCTAGGGGAGGCTAGTCCCTTGTAAAGGACACTGTGCTTGGAAAGGTGATGGGATCGCAAATGAGAGGAAGACTCTCACCCAAGTAGATTCACACAGTGACTGCAGCAATGGACTCAAGTGTGTCAGAGATTGTGAGGATGGCACAGGATAGGACAGTGTTCAGATCTGTTGTTCATAGGCTTGCTATGAGTTGTACTTGACAACACCTAACAACAGTAACAACCAAAATTCATAATGTAAGGATGGATGATGAAGAGATTGAGATTGTTCACAGCTTCA
>NW_006403767.1:0-3516 GCF_000299155.1 Elephantulus edwardii
TTTTTTTTTATTTCATTATTTTTTGTGTGTACCGTCAAATCAGATCTGACTGGTACAGGAGGACAATGTTCCTCTTTCTCTAGCAGACCATCTGGTAGATGTGAACTGTGAACCTCTGAGTTTGCAGTTGCAGCTTCTTGCCACTAGGCCACCAGAGCTCGCCTAACCTACTGATTTTTGTAATTTGGAAACATAATTCTTTTTATTCTAGAACTGAATTAAGTCATTAAATAGTTACTGTCAAGTTATCTCAAATTCATGATGAAACAAAGCAAAATATTGTCTGTCCAAGAAATATCCTATTGTTGTTGTGTACTGTAGAGTCGGAACCAACCCTCTAGCTGAGTCTGTAGTGAATTTTTAGAGGAAGTTAATCAGATGGGAGAGAGTTGTCCATCCTTCTCCCATGGAGAAGCTGGTAGCCTTGAACCATGAGCCTTTGGAATTACAGGGCAACTTCTTGCCATTAGGCCACCAGAACTCCCTTCAATAGTTAATATGCTCCTGTCCATAATTTTTGCCATTAAATTAATGCACTTTATCAAGAGTTGCCTTCACTTCTGCTGACTTTCTTTTTCAATAAACATAATATCAAATCATCCTTCTTGGTAAGATAGGTGAAGTTACATGGTTCATATGTTTTTAATTGGTTATTTTTTTATGAAAATGGAAAAATAGTGCATAGTAAAAACACTTGATTCCTATGCTGAATTTATAATGTTGTTTTTGTTGTTGTTATGTGCAGTTGAATTGCCTGCAACTCATAGCATCCCTATGTACAACAGCCCTAAACCGTACTTTGTACCTTGCCAACCTTACTGTCTCCAACACACCTATCCCCATTACCACAGTGACCGAATCAAACAATCTCATCACAGATCTTCCTCTCCTGCACTGTTCCTCCACCCTCCCAAGCATGATGTCCCTCTCCAAGGACTGGTCCCTCCTTGCAAAATGTCCAAAGTATGTCAGATGAAGCTTCAGAACCCTTGCCTCCAAGGAGCAGCCTGGCCAAAGGGAATTATTAGCATAAAAATCTTTAAGGAATTATTTAAGACTTGTAAATCAATCAATGAATAGATGTTGTCATTATTGTTATTGTTATTGTTATTGTTAGGTACCGTCGAGTTGAGCACAATTCGTAGTGACCCTGTGAACAAATATCTAAACCCTGTTCTATCCTGTGCCATCCTCACACTTCCTGACACACAAGAGCATCACCATATCAATCCACCTGTTTGAGGGTATTCCTCTCCTTCTCTGACCCTCTACCCTTCCCAATATCATGTACTTCTCCAAGAATGGCACCTCCTAGCAACATGCCCAGAGTATGTGAAATGAAACTTTATCATTTTTGCCTTCAAAGAGCACTTTAGCTGCACCCCTCCAAGATATATGTCTGTTCTACTGGCTGTCCACGGAATGTTCAGCTCTCTTCTCCAACACCACAGCTCAGAGATGTTAATTCATTTTTCTGTAGTTCTTATTAACTATCAATGATGCATACCTAGTAATTGAAAAAAACTATGGCCTGAATCAAACATACCTTAGTCCTCAAATTGATATCATTACTCCTGAATACTTCTGAAAGGTCCCAAACTGCAGATTTCCCCAGTGCAATGTGTTTCCTTATTTCCTGCTTCTTTGTACTAAGCATGTTAACTGTAGATCTAAGCAAAGTGAAGCTGTTGACAGTTTCAATCTCCTACCTGTCCATCATGATGCTGTCTATCAGTCCAGTTCTAAGAATTTTCATTTTCCTGACATTGAAATGCAATCCATACCTATGGCTATAATCCTTCAACTTCTGCAATAAGTGCTTCAAGTCCCCACACTTTAAGCAAGCAACGTTGCATTATCTGCATAACACAGGTTATTGATGAGTCTCCCCTCGAATCTTGATGACACATTCCGCCTCATAGAGTCCACCTACTTGGATAATTTGCTTAGCATACAGATTGAATAGATATGAAGAGAGACTACAACCCTAACACACTCGCTTCTTAATTCTAAACCATGCAGTGCTCCCCTGCTCCATTCACACAACAGCCTCCTGATACAGGTTTGGTTCCACATGGACACAATCAAGTGCCCTGGGATTCCCATTCTTCTCAATGTCAGCGACAACTTGTCATGATCCACATAGTCAAATGCCTTTGCATAGTCCACAAAGCTCAAATAGACATTCATCTGGTTTTCCTTACTTTCAACCAGGATCCATCTGACATCAGCAATGATATCCCTGATTTCAGGGCCTCTTCTAAATCCTATTTGAACAGTTTCTTATAATAAAGTGGAGTCCCTGAATGATGCAAATGGGCTGGACTGCTAACAATAAGATTGAAGATTGAGTCTGCACAAAAACAAATTGGAAGAAAGGCCTAAAAATCTATGTCTTAAAAAATCAACCACTGAATCACAGTTCTACTCTGACACACAGAGTTTGCTAAGATTTGGAAATGGCTCATCAACAGCTGATGAGGATCACTATAAACTTCAGATGATGATAGGCTTAGAGAACAGGAAACCTGGAAGGAATCACTCTAAAGACTAAAAAATTACACAGATGACAATAGTTAAGCTTATATGGGAAGAAAACAATGGAAATGTTTTCCTTTCTCAATAAATTTGTAAAAAAAGGCATTTAAAGAACATACAGTTTTTTATCAAAACATGTTGACAATATGAAAATATTTATTGAATACATTGGACATGTTGCAAGGAGGGACCGGTCCTTGGAGAGTGATGTCATGTTTGGGAGGGTGAAGGGACAGCGCAGGAGAGGAAAACCCTCAATGAGATGGATTGATTCAGTGACTGGGGTAATGATGGTGGATGTGGCAGAGACAGTGAGACTGGCACAGGACAGAGCAGGGTTTAGGATTGTTGTACATAGGGTCTCTATGAGTCGCAGGCAACGCGACAGCACATAACAACATTAAAAAGGTTTATTTGTAATTATATTAATATTGACATTATTTTTAATGATAAAATATACTTTGAGAAGTATCCATGGAAAGTTTTAAATCTGCATATTTATAGAGAAAATGTAACTACAAGTATTCTACTTGATTATAATGTTAAATCACTTTGATAAGTAAAATACATTTTAATATTTTCTTGTTTAGTTTAATTTAGCTATTGTTTTTTAAAATGTCCATTGGAATCTCAAACTAAGTTGCTCTAAGTATTGAAGTTGAAAAAAAAATCAAAGTTTTCAATAAATCATAATGGCAAAAAACCTTCCACAAATAAATAAAATAGGAGAAAAGTACAACTTATTGCACAAATGATTGATATTTTTTAATCAACTACCATTTTTCTCTCAGACAAGGTATTTTGACTGTCAGTACATTTTCCCGTACACAAATATATGGTAGTTTCAAACTCTATACATCAAAATGGATTTTTACCAACATTTTCAACATCCATCTCTTTCAAAAATAATGTATTTGAAAAACAAAAACAGTACAAAATAGTTTTATTTGTATGGTTAAAACAAAAATATACTATTTT
>NW_006403768.1:0-1043 GCF_000299155.1 Elephantulus edwardii
TCTTCTGTGTCAGCCAATTTTTTATTTGCACAGTGACTCTCTATATTCCTTCCATCTGCTTTTAATGCTTCTTGAATCTCTCAATATTCTGCCCATAGCATCCTTAAGCATTGCAACTCATCGCTTGAATTTATTATTCAGTTCACTCAGCTTAAGAAATGCTGAGTGAGTTCGGCCCTTTTGATTTTCTAACTCAGCTCCTTGCACATTTCATTATAATATTTTGCCTTGTCTTCCCAAGCAGCTCTTTGAAATCTTCTATTCAGTTCCTTAACTTCTTGATGTTTTCCCTTTGCTTTGGACTTCTTGGCGCTCTAGTGCAATATTTAGGGTCTCATCTGACATCCATTTTGGTCTTTTTTTTTTCCTTCTCAGTAATGACATTTTGCCTTCTTCATGAACGATATTCTTGATATCTTCCCACAGCTTATCTGGTCTTTGATCATTAGTGTTCAAGGCCTCAAACTATTCCTGAGTTGGTTTTTAAATTCATGGGAGATAGACTCAAGGTCAAATTTTGATTCCTTTGGATATGATTTAACCTTCTGTAGTTTTAATTTGAACTTTGCATATGAGCAATTGATTGTCTATTCCACAATCAGCACATGCCTAGTTTTTACTGCTGATACTGACCTTTTCCAGTGGTTCCTTCCACGGACATAATCGATCTGATTCCTGTGCATCCTGTCAGGAGAAATCCATGTGGATAACTTGCATTTATGTTTCTTATAAAAGGTATTTGCCGTGAATAAATCATTGATAATTTCCACACTCTTGTCAGATGACTTGGACTTTTTAAAATTTTAATTGTGATTTAACAAATGTTTACAGAGAAGTTAGATTTAATTCATTCATTGTTCCACATTTTAGCCTGTCTCCCTCCCTTCCCCCTCCTCCAGTTCATGTTTTTGTTTTTTTAGTATTCATTCATTGTTGCACAATTATCTACTTCCCTACCTTTTCTCAGTTCTCTTTACAATGATATACCTCTCATTCTGGGCTGCTGTCGTATGTATAATGCCTAATTATATATTCATTTTAGA
>NW_006403768.1:1941-3338 GCF_000299155.1 Elephantulus edwardii
TGGTACAGCGACTCTATGTATTCCTTCCATCTTCTTCTTCTATTTCCTGAATAATTCGATATTTTGGCCATAGCATCTTTAAGTATTACAACTTGAGGTTTGACTTTGTTCTTAAATTCCTTCAGCTTAAGAAATCTGAGTGAGTGCGGCCCTTTAGATTTTCTGACTCCAGCTCTTTGCACATTTCATTATAATACTTTGCTTTGTCTTCCTGTGCTGCCCTTTGAAGTCTTCTTTTCGGCCCCTTAACTTCTTCTCTTGATTTCTTCTCTTTGCTTTGGCTTCTTGGTGCTCTAGTGCAATATTCAGAGTCTCTTTTGACATCCATCTTGGTCTTTTCTTCCTCCTTGTCTTTGTAATGACCTTTCACACTCTTCCTGGATGATATGCTTGATATCCTCCCACGACTCATCTAATCTTCATTCATTAATACTCAAGGCCTCAAACCTGTTCCTGTGATGGTTTTGAAATTCAGGTGGGATAGACTCAAGGTCAAATCCTGTGCATTTAATTTGATCTTCTTGAGCTTTAGATTGAATTTGCATATAAGTAGTTGATGATCTGTTCCATAATCAATACCTGGCCTAGTTTTCACGGCTGATATTGAACTTCTCCAGTGATTCTTTCCACAGATGCCATCTATCTTTTTACTGTGCATACCATTAGGCAAAATCCATGTGTATAGTCTGCATTTACGCTTCTTATAAAAGGTATTTGCAATGAATAAATCATATATTGTAAATAGTTCTATCATTCTTTCTCCAGCCTACTGGCTGTCTGATCCTTTTTTCCCAGTTCTAAACTTTTGCATTCTAGTCACCCATTATTGTTAATGCATCTTGATTGTATGTTTGATCAATTTCTGACTGCAAAAGTTGGTAGAAATCATCTTTTTCTTCCTTTTGGCCTCTAGTTGTTGGTGCATATATTTGGAGAAAAATAGATGATACCTGGATCCATCAGGATCTGTAGTTTTGAATGGAAGCAACAGAAGTCTGAGATGGGCATAGTGGCTACCTCTGTGGGTCCAGGTGTAGATCTGACTTATGGAGTCTGTCTTCCACCATCATGATTTACCCAGCATTTAATCTTAGATTGGCTACTGGCCCCTTCCTTTCCTGGAATGTCCTGGGCTTGCCTGTTCCTCCTCAGTGGCCAGCCAGTGGCAACTCTTCCTTGACAGGGAGTTTGGGCTAAATTAAAACCAGTGACCTGCAAATGAAGGGCCCCAAATCCCATTATTCGGCTCTGCAGCTGTCTCACCCTTCTCCTCATCACTCCCTCTTCGGTTGGGGCCTGCCAACAGCTGTTAAGTTGCTTGGTTATGAATCTGTCACATGGCTGGAAACCTGGGCTCCATTTCCTCCAGACTGAATTTGTTTCCACATTTATGTGAG
>NW_006403769.1:0-460 GCF_000299155.1 Elephantulus edwardii
AGAGGATTTGGTTTTGTAACTTTTTCTTCTATGGCTGAGGTTGATGCTGCCATGGCTGCACGACCCCATTCTATTGATGGGCGAGTGGTTGAGCCAAAACGTGCTGTGGCAAGAGAGGTAAGCAAAATATAAATGCCAAGAAAATGTTCTGCTGGAGTTAGGTTTTTCTTTTTTTTTTTTTAAGGAGGCCTTGAAAATCTACATCTTTTTCTTTAGATTAGGTTTTCTTTTTGTTTTTTTTTTTTTGGAATCCATCTCGAATGTCTTAAGTATTTTACCTTAAAATAGAAATAAGCCATTTACTTATGGTGCTTTAAACTCATACTTGGGATTTCTTCTGTAATTGACTTTCAAAATACTGCTTTAGGAATCTGGAAAACCAGGGGCTCATGTAACTGTGAAAAAGCTGTTTGTTGGTGGAATTAAAGAAGACACTGAGGAACATCACCTTAGAGATTAT
>NW_006403769.1:1725-2738 GCF_000299155.1 Elephantulus edwardii
AGGAAATTATGGAAGTGGAAATTACAATGATTTTGGAAATTATAGCCAGCAACCTTCTAACTATGGGCCAATGAAGAGTGGGAATTTTGGTGGTAGCAGGAACATGGGTGGACCATATGGTGGAGGTAATTTATAATTAAAAAGGAACCATCTTTTGTATAGCCTCTGAAAACACTGGAAGGTCATTTCTGTCTGGCGCAAAACCATGCTTTTTGGTTATTAGCATTATACACTGTTGTAAACATAGAAGATTGTTTGAAATACGATTTGTAGGAATTCTTAAATTGGGATGGGTTTGGCGGATATTTAGTAGCATAAGATAAATTAAATAAGATGATCTTTCAAGCTAGTTACAATGTCAAGTGAAATGGATTCATTTTTTTTTTTTTTTAATAAACTGGAATGATTTCTTTTCCAAAAGTAGTAAGACTTGTTCTCTTTTGCTGTTATAACAATTCTAGGAAACTATGGTCCAGGAGGCAGTGGAGGAAGTGGGGGTTATGGAGGGAGGAGCCGATATTGAGCTTCTTCCTATTGCCATGGGTAAGTAGCTTTTAAGTTTTAAATTTACTATTGTCTTGGGAGATTTAGCTGCAGGAGTAAAAGCTTTTTAGGATGTTATCTTTCCTTAAGATCTGGTTAGATGAATAATTTCATAACCTATTTTTTTTTACTCTTTACTTCTGTTGAAACAGGCTTCACTGTATAAATAGGAGAGGATGAGAGCCCAGAGGTAACAGAACAGCTTCAGGTTATCGAAATAACAATGTTAAGGAAACTTATCTCAGTCATGCATAAATATGCAGTGATATGGCAGAAGACACCAGAGCAGATGCAGAGAGCCATTTTGTGAATGGATTGGATTATTTAATACATTACCTTACTGTGGAGGAAGGATTGTAAAAAAAAATGCCTTTGAGACAGTTTCTTAGCTTTTTAATTGTTGTTTCTTTCTAGTGGTCTTTGTAAGAGTGTAGAAGCATTCCTTCTTTGATAATGTTAAATTTGTAAGT
>NW_006403770.1:0-2747 GCF_000299155.1 Elephantulus edwardii
AATTTGTGGAGCAGTGAAAGATAAATCCCTTATTGTGGAGTTAAGCATTAGTTACAGTGTTGACCCCACCCCTAGCCCAGTGCCTTGACCCACTTACTTTCCAGCTCCACCCTCCACCAGGATAACCCTTCACATCTGCCAAGTCCCTTCAGAAAATATCTTCCATTTTCCAACCCATGATCTAACAGCTTGTATCTTAAGCTTTCTTGGCTTGTGTGATTCCAAATACGTCAACTGCTGACATTTTTTTTCTTTTGACCAGTGTCTCTTAAGTTTAGTTGTACTGTCTCCAAGGGTAGTTGACGTGTCCTGTAGAAATTCTGTGTAGATTATGTTTTCCTTTCCGCTTCCTGTCCTCCATCTCTGGCCGGGTTTTGCTGGGTTTTACCTCAAAGATGCCTCTTTGCTGTAATCTGGCACTGGGCAAGGTCACCTCGGATAAGAGCAAAGAGGCGTCTTACAGGTAAGACCCAGCAAAACCCGGCCAGAGAGGGAGGACAGGAAGCGGCACTGGGCAAGGTACAAAACAATACTTCTTGTTATTGTTTTTATTGTCATTAGATACCATCAAGTCAATAACGACTCATAGTGACCCTATGTACAAAAGATCTGAATCCTGTTCTATCCTGCACCATCCTCACACTTCCTGACACACAAGGCTCTTGCAGCAGTCACTGTATCAATGCACCTGATTGAGGGTCTTCCTCTCCTTCACCGACCCTCCATCCTTCCCAACATCATGTCCCTCTTCAAGGAGTTGTCCCTCCTAGCAACGTGTCCAAAGTATGTGAGGCAAAGCCTCATCATTCTTGCCTCTCCTGATTTCCTGACTCCTGGAACCAAGTGTCTTGATTGTGGATCCGAGTAACATGAAGTCATTGACAGTCTCAACTATTTCTCCATCCAAGATGATGTTGTCTATCAGTCCAATGGCAATTATTTGTGTTTTCTTGACAGTCTTTGTTGAAAGCTGCAGTGTTTAATCTTCTACAGAAAGTGGTTCAAGTCCTCCTCACTTTCAGCAAGCAAGTGCTTGCTTCCACATAATGGAAATTATTGTTGAGTCTTCCTCCAATTATGATGTCACATTTTTCTCCATAAAGTTCAGCTTCTTGATTAATTTGCTCAACATACAGATTAAATAGGTATAGAGAAAGGTTATAACCTCTGATACACACCTTTCCTAATTTTAAACCATACAGTGTTTCCTTGCTCTGTTTGTAGAACAGCCTCTTGGCATTGTAAACTAAATTCTTTAATATAGATTCCTTCCTCTATCACTAATACCAGTAAAGTGATAGAATATTTACTTTTAACATTCCTGAAATACATTCTGAATATCTTTTTAAATCTGAAAAAAACTAAACGTATGAATTATTTTCCATGTAGCCTATACACTTTGGCCAAAATGTATGAAGATAGTAATTTATTAAATAATTACAATGAATCCTAGAGTATAAACTCCATGGGAGAAAGTAATCAATTGTTCCTGTTATTTAGAACAGTGTTAAACAGAGTAGAAACTAAAGAAATAGCAGCAGAATTAATAAATTATCACCAGGCACAATGCAAAGAGCTTTACATGTATATATAATTTAATTCTAACTCCTTTCCCACTTCCCAGCACACACACAATCACATAATTTAATAAAATCAGTAGTTTATTTCCATTTTACAGATGAAGACATTTATATTAAGAGAGGTAAAATTACTTCTCCAAAGGGATGTTGCTGATGAATAAATTGTCTCTTTGATTCAGAAGTTTCTCTTAACCAGGGTTCTGTGAATAAAGCAGAGTTGAAATGGAACAGATCAGAACATTCCATTACTAGGGTTACGTGGAAAATGGACTGATCCACACTAGTAAACTTTTAATAGACCGTGGTTTTGCTTTACGTTGAAGGTAATTTATAATACATTTGTAGGTAAAGACGAGAGAGAGAGAGAGAGAGAGAGAGAGAGAGAGAGTGCCCTTTCTCTAACATGTGTGCATGTGTGTGTGCGCGTGTGCATGTGTATGTGTGTGTGTGGCTCTGGGGGCTAAGTGACTGTCAGTGCAAAGGTACACAGTTTGAATCCACCCACAACTCCATGGCAGAAGGATGGGTAATCTCCCACTGTGCAGTTTTCTACCTCTGAAAACCTGTTGGAGGGTCAGTTATGGATTGTTTTTTGAGCCATATGTACACACACATATACATATATGTATGACATACAACAAATAATGCGAAACATACATATATTTATGTTTGGTGTTTCTCTGGCAGTTAAAATCCATTCGCAGTTTGGGAGAAATATCTCAATATGTGTATTAATATGGAGAGCTATATAAATACTACATAATACATAAATACTACATAAAAGATAAATCATTTATACCATGTTGAGTACCATTGAGTAGAAACCAACCCATAGCCGACCCTTCAACAGGGTTTCAGAAGTAATCATTGAAGAGGACACTGCCCATCTTTCTCCCAAGAAGCAGCTGGTGGATTTGAACCTTATCTCTTCAAGTTAGCAGTATAGCCTCTTACCACTAGTCTGCCAGTGCTCCCTAATACATATATAAGAGCTATGTAGTTGTTGTGTACATAGAGTTGAAACTGACAAATAGTTGACTGTTTCAGTGGGTTTTCAGAGACAGTTAATCATAGGAGAGAAAATTGTCCATCCTCCCTGGAAATGCTGGTGACCTTGAACCATGTGATTTCAAGATTGCAGTGCTGCTTCTTGCCACTAGGCCACCA
>NW_006403770.1:2847-5300 GCF_000299155.1 Elephantulus edwardii
GGGGGGAGCGATGCGATACCTGAAGATGGGGGTCGTGGGTCAGAGCTCTAAAGTCATATCCAGCTAATCTTATCTCTAGGTTAATTTCCAAACGAGATCTCCTTTATGAACAGGAGTGTTTCAGTCTGAAAGGATCTCTACTATGTTTGCTATGCTTTGTCAATGGCCAATTTTTGTCATTGGGAGGTAGATCTGAATAATTTAATATATGTGGAAGATTCTGTGCCAAAACTAATCTAAAATACTGAAGAGCAAAGATGTCAGTTTGAAGACTAAGATGTGCTTGATTCAAGTCATGGTCTTCTCAGTCACTTGCTACACATCAGAGAACTGCACAATGAATAAAGGGTCTTCCTTGTTCGCGTATGGATATTATCCTATCATTCACAACATTGTATTTCAGGATAGAACTTTAGAATTTGAAGTTGACTTTTTTACTAGGAATGCAACACCATTCTTCCTGTTTTTCATGATTATCTGATTCAAAGTGGCCAAAGCTGGTCCGTCTCATCTCACCAAAGCCATTACTGTTCCTTTTCATTTTTAACAATTCTGAATTTTCCAACATTCAAGCTACATATATTCCATGCTCCAATTGTTGTTTTAGGAGTTAGTAAATATGGGCTTGGTGATAGAAATGAGACTGAAAATAGAATCATTGAATTTTGTATTTACAATGATTTATTTATGGCAAATAACTTTTTTAAAAGACAAAAATTATGACTTTACCCATGGATCTTACATGATGGGCTGCATAGGAATCAGATTGACTACATTTGTGGAAGGAATCACTAGGCCAGGTGCACACTGTGTTTCAGACCATCAGTTACTCATATGTAAATTCAAACTGAGGCCAAAGAAAATGAAAATAAGTCCATAGTAACCAAGATATGACCTTGAAACAATTCTGTCTGAATTTCATGATCATTTTAAGAATACATTTGAAGCATTGGACACCAATGATGGAAGACCAGATAAGTTGTGGGATGATAGCAAGGATATCATCCAGGAAGAAAGCAAAAGACCATTATAAAAACAGAGGAGAAATTGAAAAAATCTAAATGAATGTCAGAAGAGACTCTAAAGATTGCACAGGAGCATCGAGAAGCCAAAACAACAGGAAAACATGTTGAAGTGAAAGAGCTGAATAGAAGATTTCAAAGGGCAGCTCAGGAGGACAAAGCAAAGAGAGCTGGAATTGAAAAATAAAAAGAGAAGAACTTGCTCTGCATTTCTCGAGCTGAGAGAACTGAAAAGCAAATGTAAGCCTTCTGTTGCAATATTGAAAGATATTATGGACAATATATCGAATGACCCAAAAAGCATCAAAAGAGGATGGACTACACAGAATCACTGTACCAGAAGAATTGATTGACACTGAAAAATTTCAGGAATCACAATATGAACAGGAGCCAATGGTAATGAAGGGGAGGCAGAAGCTGCATTGAAGGTAATGACAAAATAATAAGGTCCCAGGAATCGGTGGGATACCAATTGAATTATTTCAATTAACAGATGCAGCCTTGGATGCATTTACAAGTCTATGCCCGAAAATTTGGAGGATGGTTGTCTGACCAACAGCCTGGAAAAGTCTTTATTTGTTTCCATTGCCAAGAAAAGCAAACCAACTGAATGTGGAAATTATCTGCAGAAAAGGCCCTTGACAAAGTTCAACACCTCTTCCTGATTAAAACACTCATCAAAATAGGACTAAAGGGGAATTTCCTCAACATATTAAGTGTATGCATAAAGCCAAGGACCAGTAGCATTCAGCGTTGTTGTTGTTGTTATGTGTCGTCGAGTCACTTGCGACTCATAGCGACCCTATGTACAACAGCCCTAAACCGTGCTCTATCCTGTGCCAATCACACTGCCTCTGACACACCCATCCCCATTACCCCGGTCACTGAATCAATCCATCTCATAGAGGGTGTTCCCCTCTTGTGCTGTCCCTCCACCCTACCAAGCATGATGTCCCTCTCCAAGGATCTGTCTCTCCTTACAGCATGTCCAAAGTATGTCAGACGAAGCCCCAGAATCCTTGCCTCCAGAGAGCAGCTGGTTTCACCTTCTCCAGGACAGAACTGTTTATTTTCCTGGCAATCTACAGTGTGTTTAACACTGTTCTTTAGAACCACAACTCAAAGGCACAGCTCCTTCTTCTATCATCCTTAGTCATTGTCCAGTTTTCGGTTGCATAAAAAGTAATTACAAAGACTATGGCCTGGATCATGCAGTCAGATTTCACTATAGCAACAATAATAACACAGAAAATTAAACTAAGAATGTAATACCATTTATAATACCAAAGCACAAGATAAAATATTTAGTAATAAACCTAACTAGATACACAAAAGATCTTTATAAGGAACAGTACAAAACAATGTTGTTGTTGTTATGTGCCGTCGAGTCATTTTCGACTCATAGCAACCCTATGCACAACAGCCCTAAAC
>NW_006403771.1:0-604 GCF_000299155.1 Elephantulus edwardii
AGTGTCTGCTTACAACTGTTCCTCTTCCTTTGTATTTCCATACTTGAAAACTCAACCTCCTTTTCCATTTCTGTTATCTAAAGGTGTTCTGTTGTACATAGGGTTTTCAGATGCCTGCTATTTCAGAAGTGGATGGCCAATCCTTCCTAGTCTTTCTCAATGTGAATGTTCAGATTTAGAGAAGTATCAGACAGACCAGCAAGTTAAAAGTATATCTCTTATTGCGGAGTTAACTTTAGTGTCAGTGTTGTCCCTGCCTTCCCACAAGTATCTTTACGCAATTATTTTCTGCTTCACCATCCACAAGGATCCCCATCGACTTCTACCCCCACCCTTCACATCTATCTCCCTTTCAACAACCCTCCATCTAATAACTTATATATGAAGCTTCCATGGCTTCTGTGATTTCAAACACATCAGCTGAGGGTAGTTCCTTATGTTGGAATCAGTGTCTCTGAAGTTTAGTCGAAATAATTATCGGCCAAAGGTGATGCATCCTGTAGAATTGCTGTGTAGATAGCAACGGATGTGGTGGGCTTTTGGCGATTCCGATGACCTGCGAAAATAGGATGGGTCTGCGGGGTCTGATGGCTGTCCTGTGAGG
>NW_006403771.1:2570-3380 GCF_000299155.1 Elephantulus edwardii
TCAGCTAGTCAGAGTGTAGCCTCTCTTTTGACCTTTCTGCAGGAACGGATATCACGGGCTTTTGGCGTCTCCGATGACCTGAGAAAATACGGTGGGTCTGTGGGGTCTGATGGCTGTCCTGTGAGGTGCCCAACTTCAGCTAGTCAGCGCCTAGCCTCTCTTTGGAACTTTCTGCTGGAATGGATGTCGCGCGCTGTTGGCGTCTCCGATTACCTGAGAAAATAGGGTGGGTCTGTGGGGTCTAATGGCTGATGTGCAGTGCCCAACGTCAGCTACTCAGAGCCTAACCTCTCATTTGAGTTTTCTGCTGGAACAGATGTCGTGGGCTTTTGGCGTCTCTGATAATCTGAGAAAAGAGGTTGGGTCTGTGGGGTGTGATGGCTGATGTGCAAGGCCGAACGTCAGTTAGTCAGAGCGTAGCCTCTCTTTTGACCTTTCTGCTGGAACACATGTCACGGGCCTTTGGCATCTCCGATGACCTGAGAAAATAGGGTGGGTCTGCAGGGTCTGATGTCTTCCCTGTGAGGTGCCCCACTTCAGGTATTCAGAGCCTAGCGTCTCTTTTGACTTTTTGCTGGAACGGATATCACGGGCTTTTGGCGTCTCTGATGACCTGAGAAAAAAAGGGTCGGTCTGTGGGGTCTCATGGCTGTCCTGTGAGGTGCCCAACTTCAGCTAGTCAGAGCCTAGCCTCTCTTTTGACCTTTCTGCTGGAACGGATGTCACGGGCTTTTGGCGTCTCCGATGACCTGAGAAAATAGGGTGGGTCTGCACGGTCTGATGGTTGTCCTGTGAGATGCCCAACATCAG
>NW_006403772.1:0-3538 GCF_000299155.1 Elephantulus edwardii
ATTTTAATCTAAATCCTATCATTAGGGACCTGCTGGAATCAAAGACAACGCAGAAGACCATTTAGGAATAAAATCTGGGTGTTTAATCATATGGGTCAAGGATAAGAGCTTAGTCTAGAGTCTCATATTTTATGTATATGGAACTCTCTCTATGATATTTTAACCTACCCATAAACACATGTAAGTCTTACACACACACAAAAAATCTCTAATATTTTTTTAATTGATGAGAATTCTGGTATTGAATATGTCTATCTGGAATCTTTTTATCAAAAAAAAATGAAAGTATAGAGAAGCTTTTCTGGAATGTGTACTTATAATTAGAGCACCTGAACACTCATAAAGAATAGAGTGAAACTAACATTATTATAAGGAAAATTATTTTTATATAAATGAATACCACGAATTTGAAGAAGATTTTTGCTTGCTTGATATCCCATGTCACTTGTTTACTGAGCTCTGCCTCATTTAACTTTAGTAGTCGGAGATAAGGTAGCAGTTATCAAAGGTACCTATAACTGCTTCTCAGAATAGAGCCTGTTTCCATAATGATTCATACTCTTAAAAATCATATGGTGAAGAAATTCTCCAACTCACTGGCAATAAGATAGATGTAAATTAAAATCACAAAGAGATACTGTCTCACTCCAGTAGCTGAGGCAAAGTTTAACAGGACAGCAAGTAATAAATGTTGGAGTGGATGTGGTGAGATAGGAACTCTTTTACATTGTTGGTGGGATTGTACAATGGTACACACACTAGAAGGCAGTCTGGCACTTCATCAAAAAAGCAGAACACAGAAATTCCATATGACCCAGCTATTTCATTGCTTGGAATATTGCTGTTGTTATTTTGCTGTTCTATGCCATCAAGTCACTTGCACCTCATAGCAACCCTATGTCCTGTGTCAACCTTATTGTCTCTGACAAGCATAATTTCCTCCTCTAGAGACAAGCCTCCCTGATAGCATGTCCAAAGGAAGTGAGATGGTATTCCCTTATCATGAGGACTTTGGAAGTTAGAAAGAAAAGAAGTTGTTACAGTATTTTTATTTTAAATAAGTGAAGAATATGTTCTCTAACTCAAATGACTCAAAATTCCAAAACTATTTTTTTGTTTTGAGTGTCAAACATTTCTGGCCTGTGTTTATATGGGTCAAGTAAGAAAGAAAATATATTCTTTATTAATGTCATAGTAGCCTATTCATGTTTTTGCCTATTTCTCTCTCATACCTGCCTTATTTGTGATCTCTATTTTCTATATTTACTTGCATTTTTATTATCAGAGCAATAACAATTATGTTTTTATTGTTAGATGCTATTGAGTCAGTCATGACTTATAGTTTTTTGGTTTTTTTTTTTTTTTTTTTTTTGACTTGTAGTTTTCTTTACTACTCATGCCACTGAGTTATTTCCAGTACATCACTGATCTTCTATTGGCTTCTTGGGGCTATAAGAGGCAAGAGAAAAGATTATCCATCTTTCTTCTGTGCCACTGGTATATTCAGCTCATCAGAGAAATGTAGCCTTTGGATTAGGAGCACAACTCACCAGATTATACCAATACGTTCTTGGTTTTTGTTGCTGTCAAGAAGGCTACAACTCATAGTAACTCTATGGATAGCAGCTATGAAACTTGCCTTGTCTTGAGCCATCCTCATAACTTCTGATACACTTGAGCCCATAGATAGTCACTGTGTCAATTCATCTTGTTGAAGGTTGTCCTCACTTTCACTTACCCTCTCTACCTTTCCAAGCAAGATGTCTTTTTTCAAAACCTCTTCTACAATATACCAAAGTCTGAGATGAATTTTCCACCATTCTTGGCTGTTAGCAACAGCTTAGTTTCGCTTTCTCTAAGACTTCTTTGCTTGTTCATTTGGCAACTCATGGGAGTTAGCTCCACAGAAATAAACACTGTCCAGTCTTGCACCATTGTCACAATTGTTTCTATGCTTGAGTACAATAGCAAAACTATTGTGTGAATCTATCTTATTGAGAAATTTTCTTGATGAACCTCAAATTTATCAAGACTATATCATTCTCTGGAGACATTTCCCTTCTAATAACATGTCCAAAATATGTGAGAGGATGAGCTCTGGTTGCCTAGTGATAAGAAACTGTGCTTCAATCCCAAAATTTGTATGAGGAAGTCTCCTCATCTTTAATTTTAAAAAGTACATTGGTTATACACCAACACAGTTTTGTTCATTTTCCCAGCAGTCCAATATATGTTCAGTATTCTTCCCACAGACTATAACTCAAGAGCATCAGTCCTTCAGTCTTCTTATTATTCTAGTCTTTACATGCTTTTAAAGTGATTGAAATATTACAATTTGAGTCATGTGCACCATACTATTCAAACAGGACATCTGTGCTTAAACAGTACTATAAAGGGATCTATTGCAAAATATTTTGCCAGTGCAAACATCATTTCTTTCTTAACTGCTGCTTCCAGATAATTGTTTCTTTTTCTACCAGTCCTGTTGTCATCAGGTTCTTCTTTAGTTTCTTTGATAATTTCAGTATCATGTGGATTGCATATTTATGGGAAACAAATATAACTCTGATGCACAACTTTTTAAATTTTTTGTGACATGTATTTCCTTGTTTTGTTTGAATGACTAACTCTTGACCTATGAGTACAATGAAATGTCCTGGAATTTCCATTCTTTATAAGGTCCATTATTTTTACAGTCCACACAGTGAATATTTTTTAGTGATCAACAAACCACAAATAAACATCTTTCTATTATTCTCTGCTTTTATAAAATAACTGATACAAGAAAATGATAACCTTCATTCCAGTTTTACTTCTTAAATATGGCTTAAATTTTTGCAGGCCCCTATCAATGTACTGTTGCATTAATATTTACTTACCTTCAGCAAAATTTTACTTGTGTATTATAGTAATGAAATGATTAGATATTTTTTGTCTCGTGTACCTTTCATGAAATAGGCACAGTTTGTTGGCAAGATAATTGTTTTCCAGATTTCATGGCTTGTAATATTGAATACTTCCAGTGTTTGATCTATTTTATTCTGTTGTGATGGGTTTTTTTTAAACACAAATTGAGTAGTTTCAATAATTTTTTTAAAAAAGAATGAATATTTGTCAATTAGATTGAAACATCTCAATTAGTATTCCACCAATTCTAGGAGCTTTTCCTTTTTAATGCTTTCAATGAAATTTGGATTTATCTACTCAGCACTAGTGGTTCTTAATCAAATACATTCTGAAATGATTGCATATCAACCAATTCTTTTGGTACAGTGACTGTTTATTCTTTCTATATGATACTGATTTTATTTTGTCAGATTTTTTAAAATGCAAGTAGAATAAATAACCACAAACCACCACTAAAACAAAATCCTATTTTATTCATTGTCCACAACAACATATCCTTTTTTTGTGTTATACATGGTTAATGTAATCATACTAACAACAAAACAGAGAGGTTATTTTAAATGGGTAAATGAGAATATTTCTTGTGCTGAGATTGGTGGCTGGGCATTGAAATTTTATATATTCTTTCTTA
>NW_006403773.1:0-435 GCF_000299155.1 Elephantulus edwardii
GGCATAAATCAAGTTACAGAGGGAAGGTGGTTCTTACAATAAAAGGCCTATTGACTAGCACTTTGTCTATTATAGTGTAGAGGTTAGGAACCTCAAGATGTAGAGTCTCAGCTATGTCATTTACTGTTCTTAAATCCTGGAGCAAATTCCATCTACCACTGGGTTGTTTTACAATTTGGAAGTCTGCATGGAAGGCAGAGGTGAAGTAGGAACTGCTTATGAGGTTTTCCATCCATTCCAACAACTAAGAGATAGTTAGAAGAGTTGGGGTCTCAGAAGGCATTTAGGACCAATTAGTAGGCTCTGTGTCCAGGAGAAAATGAATGTACTTACCAGTAATGTTAATGCTCACCCAAAGCTCTTCTGGGAGGATCTAAATCGTTGAAGTGTCCTCCTTTGTTTCCAGCTGGGAGCTGGGGCCTGTCAGTCCTGTCA
>NW_006403773.1:1875-2720 GCF_000299155.1 Elephantulus edwardii
GTTAAATTTATTCCCAAGTATTTAATCTTGTGATTAGCTATTGTGAAAGGTATTGTTTTCTTAGTTCCAGCTCCGTAGTCTCTTTGTAACTGTAGAGAAATCCAACTGATTTTTGTATGTTGATCTTGTATCCTGCTACTTTGCTAAATTGGTCCACTGTGTCCAAGTCTTTACGGTTTTCTAAGTATAATATCATGTCACCAGCATAGAGGGATAATTTTACCTCCTTGTTGCCTATTTGGATACCTTTTATTCCCTTCTCTTGTCTTATTGCTATTGCTAAGTCTTCCAAAACAATATTGAATAAGAGAGGTAATAGTGCGCATCCTTGCCTAGTTTCTGTTCTTAAAGGGAATGCCTTTAACCTCTCTCCATTGAGAACAATGTTGCCTCTTGGGTTTTCATAAATACTTTTTAGTATGTTGAAGAAATTCCCCTCTAACCCTATTTTGTTGAGTGTTTTGATCAGGAAATGGTGTGGATTTTATCAAAAGCCTTTTATGCATCAATTGATAGGACCATATGGTTCTTGTTCTTTGCCTTGTTAATGTGATGAATTACATTAATTGTTTTCCTTATGTTGAACCATAATGTCCTTGCATACCTGTTATTAATCCCACTTGGTCATGGTGAATTATTTCTTTGATGTATCGTTGGATTCTATTTGCCAGTATTTTATGCAGGATTTTTGCATCAATGTTCATGAGAGACATTGGCCTATAGTTTTCTATTTTGGTGGTGTCTTTTCCTCGCTTTGGTATCAAAAATATGTTTGCTTCATAGAATGAATCTGGGAGGATTTCATCTACTTCTATTTTCTGAAATAATTTATGTAGAATTGGTAA
>NW_006403774.1:0-1028 GCF_000299155.1 Elephantulus edwardii
TGTTCAGTGAGGTTCGTTGTCCCACTCTGCCTTACTTACATGCATCAAACCTTCACTGCAGTATGCTTCCTCGTGCCAGTTCAGGACTGAAATTGTTGTCTCAGTGAGATCTTGTTCACCTCTGCTCACCCGTACCCACGTCGGTAGTGTTGCCTTTTTGAGAGCTCCGAGTCCGAGAAACAGAGAATATGAGCTTGGAGTTAGACTTGGTATGAAACCTCATCTTCGCGTCTCATGTGTTGTGTGCCCATCAGCAAAGCAGCTCCTCGTTCTTCTGCCCGAGTTACTACCTGTAGAAGAGGACATTGTCATGCTTCATCATTCAAAGGCCGACAGTGAAAAATTACTGCTCCAGGACCCATTAAGTGACCCCACGTGGTAGAGGCCGGTATGGGGTTATAGAAGGGCTCTTTCCTTCCTTTTCAATTGATTTATATCTATCTCCTTTACAAATATTAAAGTAATAGGCTTTCAGGAGAAGAGGTGCATTCAAACCGCAGTATTTGAGCACTCAGGATTTGTCTTCTATCAGTTCTTTGCCCTTTTACGCTGTTCTGTCCCTCACCCTGGACCCTTTCCTGTAAACATTCAGGTAATCAGATGTGAATGCTATCTTTCGTCCCTCGGGATTACGGAGAGAGGGAAGCATGGGGCACAATTTTGTCTGAATGTTTGTGAATTGTGTTTCCCTAGTAGTGTAAGCGCCACGAGCCAAACTTGCTTCACTTCTTCCATGCTTCCTTCATTTTTTGCTTTCTGTAACCCGCATTGGCTTGTCTTGTCATCTTAATGGATTTGAGATTTGACAAGTCTTTTCCTCTACAGGAAACGATGAGGGATGTAAAGGCACCCCCTCCTGCTCCATCACCTCTGCCTCTGATGGATGTCTTCGTGGGAGGGGCTCTGCCTCCACCACCTGCACACGCATCACCTCATGTTTCGAGTGGGTGTGCCGAAGTGCGGCCTCCCGCACTATGCTTCAATAAGATGATGTCCACAGGTATGATGAAGTTAGGGATGATTTTTCT
>NW_006403774.1:3051-3571 GCF_000299155.1 Elephantulus edwardii
CTAACTAGTCCTTCCTCACGGTGAAAGGAAAAAATGTCTTTTCGGTTGTCTTCTCTGGCATTGCCAATCAGTTATCACGCTGCATAATCATCATGACTCATTGATTTACCACTCATCGTGTTGCTGTTCAGTGAAGGTCGTTGTCCCACTCTGCCTTACTTACATGCATCAAAACTTCAATGCAGTATGCTTCCTTGTGCCAGTTCAGGACTGAATTTGTTGTTATTAGGAGATCTTGTTCACTTCTGCTCACTCTACCCATGTGGGTAGTGTTGCCTTTTTGAGAGGCCCAAAGCCGGGACACAGAGAACATGAGCTTGCAGTTAGATTTGGTATGAAAGCTCATCTTTGCATCTCACGTGGTGTGTGCCCATCAGCAAAGCAGCTCCTCGTTCTTCTGCCCCTGTTCCGTCCTGTAGAAGAGAACATTGTCATTCTTCATCATTCAGAGGCCGACAATGAAAAATTACTGCTCCAAGGCCCATTAAGTGACCCCACGTGGTAGAGGCCCGTATGGGGT
>NW_006403775.1:0-566 GCF_000299155.1 Elephantulus edwardii
AATGACTAGGGAGGACAGAAGGAGAGTGGATGCTTTTGAACTGTGGTGCTGGAGAAGGGTACTGAATGTACCCTGGACTGCCAAGAAAACAAACAAATTCATCTTGGAGAGGATTAAATCAAGCTTCTCCTTGGAGGCAAAGATTCTGGGTCTTCGTCTGACATACTTTGGACATGTTGCCAGGAGGGACGGGTCCTTGGAGAGGGACATCATGCTTGAGAGGGTGGAGGGACAGCGCAGGAGGTGAAGACCCTCTATGAGATGGATTGATTCGGTTCCTGGGGTAATCGTGATGGGTGTGTGAGAGGCGGTGCGGTTGGCGCAGGATAGAGCAGGGTTTAGAGCTGTTGTGCATAGGGTCGCTATGAGTCGGAAACGACTCGACGGCATATAACAATTGACTACTACAAAATAAAAACTAACTCTAATAATTTTAAAATCCAGAGAAAATGGAAAAATTCCTAGAAACTCACACCCTACCAAAATTGACAAGAATGTAGAACACAGAACAAAACTCTCACAAAAGATGGTTGCACACAGAAAACCTAGAAGACTCAACAATAAAT
>NW_006403775.1:3457-4488 GCF_000299155.1 Elephantulus edwardii
AATTTCAAAACCATCTCAGGAACAGGTTTGAGACCTTGAGCACTAATGAATGAAGTCCAGATGAGCTATGAGAGGATATCAAGAATATCATCCAGGAAGAATGCAAAAGGTCATTACAAAGACAGAGGAAGAAGAAAAGACCAAAACGGATGTCAGAAGAGATTTTGAATATTGCACTAGAGCACCGAGAAACCAAAGCAAATGGAAGGAACCAAAATATTAAGGAGCTAAATTGAAGATTTCAAATAGCAGCGTGGGGAGACAAAGTATTAAAATAAAATGTGCAAAGAGCTGCAATCAAAGGGGCTAACTCACTCAGCATTACATAAGCTCAAGGAACTGAAGAACAAATTCAAGCCTCAAGTTGCAATACTTAATGATGCTTTGGACAGAATATTAAATGATCCAAAATGTATTAAAAGAAGAAGGAAAGAGTATATAGAGACATTATACAAAAAAAAATGGCAAACAAAAAATAATTTCATGAAACAACATATGAGCAAGAACCTGTGATGATCAAGGAAGAAATTCAAGCTGCTCTGAAAGAATTGGAAAAACAAAACAAAACAAAAAATCCAAAAAACAAAAACAAGGCCCCAGGAATAGACGATATATAAAGTCATGTATTTCAACAAACAGATGCTGCCCTATATGTGCTCACCATGTTATGCTAAGACATCTAGAGGGAAATCATGTGGCCAACTGACTGGAAGATCCAATGAAGGTATATATATTTGGTGGTCTAATGGCCTGACGGGTAAAGAATTGTGTTGCCAACCCAAAGGTACACATTTTGAATTCACCAGCTGTTCCAGGGAAAAAGATGGACAATCTGTTGCCTTATACTTTTCTGCTTCTGAATATCCTCTCGAGGTTCAGCTCTAAGTTCTGACTCAATGACACCTCACACACAATATATACCTATGTGTTAAGCAATTTTTTCTGGCTAGATGAATGAACGTAAATATCTAGTGAAGTACCAGCAAATTATTGTGTGATTCTAAAACTTCTTTATGTAAATATTTCTATAT
>NW_006403776.1:0-901 GCF_000299155.1 Elephantulus edwardii
TTGTTAGTTCACTCAGCATAATGCCCTCCAGACCCTTCCAAATTAGGTAATAATTTACAAAGTTGTTGCTCCTGCATGCTGCATAGTATTCCATTGTGTGAATGTCACCATAATTTCTCAATCCATTCATTTGTGGTTGGACATTTGGGCTGTTTCCATGTTCTTGCAATGGTGAATAATGCAGCTATGAACATTAGTGTATAAATCTCGGATTATACTCACTTCTCATATTCTCAGGTTATATTCCAAGTAGTGGAATAGCTGGGTCATATGGAATTTCTATGTTCAACTTTTTGAGGAAGCGCCAAACTGCCTTCTAGAAAGGTTGCACCATTTTACAATCCCACCAATGATGTATAAGAGTTCCTTTCTCGTCACATCGCCAGGTATTCTGAAGGATGGGGAAGTCCACATCCAAGAAGCACAGAGAACACCAAATAGATTAGACCCAGAAAGAAAAACACCAAGACATATCATAGTCAAATTCACCTACCTTTTTTTTATTTATCAGTAGAGCTTGCTTATTTGGAGTCTCTTTCCATTCCAAACAAAATTTAAAATTGCCTTTCCATCTCAAAGAATCAGTATCTGTATTTTGATTGCATTGAATTGTAGATTGCTTTTAGCACAATTGTCATTTGCATGATATGGAATCTTCCTATCTATGAATATAGGATATTTTTTTTTCATTTCTCCAGTTCTCATTTTGATTCTTGCATGTTTTGTAATATTCTTTATATAGCTCTCTTGTGAGTATAGTTAAGAGTTGCTCCTAAGTATTCTGTCTTGTGTTTAGCTATTATAATTGGTATTGTGGGTTTTTTTAGTTTTCTTTAAAGTCCCAGGACTGATAGAATACCAAATGATGTATCTCAACAAACAGATGATTCCCTGGATGAGC
>NW_006403776.1:2431-3306 GCF_000299155.1 Elephantulus edwardii
AATTTCTAAGTATTTGTTAATTTCCTCTAGTTTCCATATTTGTTTGAGTATAGATTTTTATAAATTTATGTTATTAATCTTTTTATTTCAGTTGATTTTGTTGTGGCATTGGCCCTTTATTTCTTATTTGGATTATAATTGCCTTTTCCTTCTTTTTCTTGTTAGTTTTGTCAGTGGTAAATTGATTTAAATTATCCTTTCAGAGAACCAATTCCTGGTCTTATAGATAGTTTCAATTGTTTCTGTTTGTTTTTTTATTGATTTCATTTCTTTCTGCCCTAATTTTTTAAATATCCTTGCTTTTAGACTTTGCCAGGTTTTCTTGCTGTTCTTTTCTGTTATTGGAGAGGTTGGGTGACAAAGTCAATTTTCATCCTTTTTTTCCAATTGGTGTGTTTGCTTATTACTATTTCTTGACCCCTGAGTACTGTTTCTGTTGTATACCACAGGTTGTGTTTGATAAATTTTGTTTTCAATCTCATCTGTTTCAAGAAACTTTTTTCATTTCATTTTTATTTCTTCTATTATTCACATATGTTCAAAGAGGGTGCTATTTTCCATATGCCTGGCTTTATCTCCTTTTTCCTCTTATTGATTTTAGTTTTATAGCAGTGTGGGCTGAGAAAATTCTTTGCATTATTTTGACATATTAAAACTTATTGAGGCTTGCTTTGTGATCTAAAATATTATCTATTCTGGAAAATATGCCATGCACACTAGAGAAAAATATATACAAGGCTATTTTAAAGTACATTGGCCTATGTATATCTATGAGATTGATTTGGTTAGTAGTATAGTTATTTCTTCAGCATCTTTGTTTAGTTTCTTGCTGGTAATCCTATCTTTCCTTTGGAGTGGTGTATTGAAATCTATTA
>NW_006403777.1:0-490 GCF_000299155.1 Elephantulus edwardii
ACAGCTCAAAAGCATCCACTCTCCTTCTGTCCTCTCTAGTCATTGTCCAACTCTCTGATGCATAACAAGCCATATATAATGAAGAGGCATCTTTCAAAGGTACACAGGAAAAACCGGCGGGAAGAGGTGCTTGGGGACAGGGAGAATGTGCTACTAGCAAAAGATTTCTCTAAAACAAAATTATGCAATTGGTTTTTAAAATAAAGATATAGAAAAATATAAGTACTGGGAAAATGTTGGGAAATTGCCATAGGAAAAATGTAGCAAAATTAATAATAGATGCAGCTTAAAATAAAAAACATTGAAAATATAATTTTTCAAAGATAATTCTTTTTTTACTTATTATTAAATTCTATTAGTTTTAATGAACATTACAAGTGAATTTTATCATTCATAGAAGAACTGTTACCAATTCTACATAAATTATTTCAGAAAATAGAAGAAGATGGAACACTCCCAGATTCATTCTATGAAGCAAACATATCTTTGA
>NW_006403777.1:1840-3431 GCF_000299155.1 Elephantulus edwardii
ATAGCTTGCCTCTGGAAACCCTATGAACCTGGAGAAAGGATGAAAGTTATCCAAGTGTCCAGGTCTTTCATTCATAGGGTTGCTATGAGTTGCTACGACTCAACGGCACTTAACAACAACAACAGTTATACATTTGGATACAAGGGGAACCTTAACACATTTCAAAAAAGGTGAAAACCTATAATTTGATCATTAAATAATAAACTTAGAAACTAAAACTCCCTAACTCAGTCCAAAACAAAATGTGACAGATAGACAAAACAAAATAAAACTTTCCACTGGAAATCTCAAGGCATCCTTGATGAAACTCAGGCATTAAAGAGGAAATGATAAACTAAAAAAGCTATAAGTGGAGACTATGCTTCAGGGTTTGTGGAAGTGGTCCAAGTGTGACTCAGGGGAAATTTACTAGAAACAAGAAGAATCAAGAACAAATGAAAGCAGCATTATAATCAAGGAACTAGAGTGGAAAAAAACCTCCAGCAAAATAAACCCCAAGAAAGTAGAGGGCTGGGTTATAAAACTTAACAGAATTTGAATAAATAAAAAAACACATACAAATAAATTGGTTTAAAAAGCCACAAATATGATCTTTGAAAGGATCATTAGCATCAGCAAATGCAATGTAGATTAAAGTTCAGATCTGTTGTTCATTGACTTGTTATGAGTCATAGTCAACTGGATAGCACTTAACAACAAAAACAATGACAAGCTAAGCAAATATCTCACAAAGAAACATTGATGCATGAAATTAAAAAAAATTAAAAATTTTTTAAAAAGCTCACTTTTGAAGTGAGAAAGAAAACACAATCACAAATGAGATTTTAAAACATTTCAAGAGGGCAAAATGTTTTCCTAGATTGGTATATGGACTTACTTAGGAAAATGCAAATTACCAACATTAAGAAAAATCTTGAAAACATTAGAATCATGTGAGATGACATCAGATGGAATAACATATGTATGACTGGAATTCCAGAAGAGGGAGTGACAAGGAAATCACTGAGAAAATTGTGGAAGAAGTCCTAGAAGAAAACTTCCCAAGTATTGTGAAGAACAGGGAAATCCACATTCAAGAAGCACAGAGAACACCAAATAGACGAGACCACCCCCCAAAAAACCCCATCAAATATATAATAATCATATTCTCCAAAATAAAAGATAAGGATAGAATTTTAAAAGCAGCATGAGAAAAACAAAGAGTAACATACAAAGGTGAAACAATTAGATTAAGTTCTCATTTCTCAGCAAAAGCCATGTTAGCTAGAAGACAATGGGATGGCATATACAGAAAGTTGAAAGAAAAGAGTTGCCAGCTAAGGATCCTATACTCAGCAAAACTCTCCACCAAATATAAGGAAGAAATAAGATCCTTTGCAGTAAAGAAGGAACTTAAGGAATTTGTGAAAACAAGCCTAAAATTACAAGAAATTTTAAGAGAAGTCTTTCACACAGAGACGCCAAAGGAAAGTGCATGGACCATGTTGTTGTTGTTGTTATGTGCCGTCGAGTCGTTTCCGACTCATAGCGACCCTATGCACAACAGCCCTAAACCCTGCTCTATCCTGCGCCAACTGCACCGCCTCTGACA